>NW_028186879.1:3706225-3760020 GCF_003343005.1 Rhea americana
GGGATTCACGCTGTCACCCTTTATCTGCCCCAAAAGCGTAGACAGGAGCCAGCCGGAGGAGCCGCGGCCGCTTAGCTCGCCTGAGGTCAAGCAGGTAACGCGCGTTTCTGGTCCCCTCGGCCCCGGGCGGCGGTCGGGCCCGGCGCTGTTTCGCTTCACTTGATCCTGGCCCCGCTCGGTTAGTTGGAAACTTTGCCGTCATCTGCTGCGCGGGGAAGCAGGATTTCCCCGCTGGCGCCCCGCGGCCCTCCTGCCTGCCCTGCCCGGCCTGCCCTGCCCTGCGCGCACCCAGGAGGTCGGGTGGTCGCAGGCGGGCAGCCCGGACGGAGCTGCGCTGCTTGCCAGTAACTTTCCAAGCTTGTCTTGTGTTTCACGATCTCCAGTCTTCACTCCAGCTGTTACTAGGCAGTCGTGCACCTTTATTCCCCCCCCCCCCAAAAAAAAGGGGTATGTTTCACAGAAATTACGCTTGTATACCTGGTACTTTGTCTGAAGTGCATGGCACATGGCAGTTAAGGTGATTTCCAGTTGATGCGTTCAAACTCTTTACTGTAAATGTTAAAAAGGCAGTTCCCTTTGGAGCACTGGTACTCACTTAGGTGCACTCAAGACTGTTCAAGTCACTGTTTTCATTCAGGTCGTTATTTTCAAAAGATTTTTGCTAGTCCCAGTGTAAAACTGTGTCTCCCAACTTTATTCTTTTCATATAGGTACAGAACTTTCTCCTGCTCTTCTTTCAGAGAGGAAATTGGTCTCATTTAGACTTACATTATTTCTGTCTGGTTAGGTGTTTCAAGATTGGAAGACCTAAATGTGATTTAGGTCGGAGGGTTTGAAAGGAGTGGGAGGGGATGGCTGGTGTGTGTGTTTGCAGCACCATTCATTTCTTTCTAGGAAATTTTGGAAGTATTCAACAGTTTGTACACTTTGATAACCTATTTGTTAACAAATACTGAGCAGACTGAACTACAGGCAGCTAGCCAGTGATCTGATTTATTCTTTAGTCAAGAAAAATAAACGATATTTTTTATACTATCTTAATTGTGGCAAAATTCTAAACTTGATCTTCTTGGGAGAGTTCTGTTTTTTTTTTTTTCTTTAAACCCTCTCCCCCCCCCCTTTTTTTTTAAGTTAAGCATTAGTCCTCATTCCTTGTACACTACATGCTAAAACGTTGGTTTTCTATGTATAGCTTCTAGTAAAGAAGGTATCATTAGTCCACCTGAAATCCTACTGGAAAGCTATCTCTTTGCTCTAAAGAGCCAACAGAATTTGGTTTTACATTTAGTTACATTGCATTTTGCAGCAAAATTGGATTGTATTTAATATATAAATCACTTACTGTATTTAAAAGTTTTTTGATACTTGAGACCCACCTCAGATATGTCCATATGTGTACAAATGTATATATATACGTACCTGCATGCGTATCTATTTATATGAAAGTGTTAAATAATCACTTTTAAATCGTGCGGTGCTGATGTGTTCACAGAGTAACTTCCATTTAATACGTGGGCAGTCCTACAAATACACTTTTTAATTCTCTAAGGAAACTGAAAGTCTAGGTCTTTTTTACTGTTGTGAAGATAATAATTTGTTGGGCTCTGCAAATGTTAAGTAGTTTATTCAATTTTAGTTTTTCAGTTTTCTAGTAAAACACTATTTGAGATCCCATCATTGTTACAGACAAATTCTCCATGTATCTTGTAGTGTGTTTTGCTACAATTAATGTATAGAGGTTTTCAAAACTGCTTAACAGTCCTGTGACATTCAGGGTAGTAACTAAAGATGGAAGCAGTTGTAAAAGCTATGAAGAGTAGAAAAATAATCACTGTAGAATGCTGCATATCTTTTAAGCAGTTTAGAGGCTGTGTGTGGATTCTTACTGCTAGAAATAGGAAATGCGCAAAACCAAAGTTTTGAAACAACTATGCCACCTTTATTTTATGTTTTGGAGCTATGGGATTTTTTTATTTCTAGTTCAGAACTTGTGCAATCCTCTTAAACCAAGATGTTTTTCACATTCTAACAGTGGATTACTTTTTATTATTATGCTTTTCATTATAACAGATCTCAAGCAGCYTTGCTCGAGTTTATGCTTGCAAGTATTTATGAATTGTTCACAATGCAGTATATTATATAGTGGAAATGTCTGCAGCATAGGTGTGTGAAAGATTACAATTTAAGATGAATATTTGAAATTGAATAGCATGATTTTCATTATTGTTGTGGTAGTATAGGAATATATAGTGGAAATGTTTCTCATTCTATCTCATCCACCAGGAGCATTTACTCTTTAGAACACTGAGTCTATTACGTTGTAATACTTACCTGTTTTCCGTAATAATATCATCTTCACCATTGAACAATGAGAGTGAAATACTGCAAACGCTTGGTAATTAATTAAATACTTAAATTGACAAAATGGCACTATTTTAGCATAACTTGTGCTACTGACTAAATTCTCATTCTTATCTTAACAATGACCTATAGCAGCCATTAGTAACATAATTGCAGAATCAAAGCCTTTTGTAATAAGTACTTAGTATTTACTAAGATTAGGTTAGTATTTAGTTTATGTAATTGAAGTTAGTAAAGCTTCATGGAATTGAATATGGTAGAATTTTCATTAGTCTCTATAAAAAAAACTGTCAGAAATTTTTCAGCTATGGCTTTTTCTAGACACCTTCAGAGAAAAAAATGTACTGTTGAAGCTGACAAACAGAATGCATGTCAAAGCTAATTCTGTAAATTCATTATGAATTTTCTTCTGAAGACATTCATTTATTTTTAAATCAAAGACACTGATACACTGATACCTTTGGCACCAAGTTCCTTAAGCCTTTTTTAAATTTCCAGTCTTTGCATAATGCTGCAATGACTTTAATTCTGGTTCTATTGGTTGTTGGGCCTTCAGAATTCTGCTCATAGTGAAGGAAATTGAGCTTGTCTACAAGTCTCTGCAGGATCAAAGGTCCAGCAAGGTCAGTTAATCTATTTTCAAGGTCAATTAATGCCAATTAATATATTTTCCTTTTGTGAGTAGAACAACAGGTAGTATCTGTCTTATTTTATAGCGGCTTTTATTTGGTTACTGTGTTCTAATCAATTTGCTGTTCATTCTGACAATACATTTGGTGTTCAATTTTCAGCTATTTAGTGTAACTATTTCTAATTGTTTATTCACTTTCAGTCATCTGCTCAGTGAGCTTACATTAAGTGGTTGTGTATTCATGGTAAAACTTTCTAGATTTAACGTAAGATTACCTTGGTTGTAATTTTTCATGCTAACTGTTTCTTTAGAGCTTCGATAAGCAATTTATGACATCATTTTGACTGTTTGCTGACCTACTGTTTAGAAAGATACAAAGAGTATATTGGAGTAAGTCTTTAATGTTGATTATAAATTTTTACTGTACAAAGATTTACAGTAAAATTAACATAATTTTTCCACTCTTTTTTTACTTTTTTCTTCCTCTTATAGTTCCAGATTTTAGTTTTATATACATTTGCTATTTGCCAATGAAGCTACACTGACTAGTATCTGGTCTAGTATACTAGACCGGATATAGCCTATGCTGGGAAAAAGTAGATCAGTTTTTCCAAATCAAATCAACTTGTATAACAGAAAAAAAAGTGAAGATGGTCTTTGTTCTGCTTTGTAATTTAGAAACAGTGATTATATAAAGTTCACTGAAAATGTTTCTTCTATTGTCATAACCAACATAGCTGTGTCAGAAACGTACATATTGCACTGTGCACTGCAGTGATACTATATAGGTTGCTT
This sequence comes from Rhea americana, assembly GCF_003343005.1. NCBI lineage: Eukaryota > Metazoa > Chordata > Aves > Rheiformes > Rheidae > Rhea > Rhea americana. The sequence goes on from NW_028186879.1 coordinate 3,710,013, forward strand.
TTCTTCTTTAAAACATCTCACAGGATGATGCTTAATTCACAACCTTGATCAGTCCTGCTTGCTGCAATGCAATACTGTGAATTGTGCCCTTAGTMTTTCAGAACTTATAATTAAAATACTAATATGACGCTGTGTTGTCTAAAGCTTTTAGAACTGTTAAAATGTACTGTTTATCACTAGTCAGCTTGCAGCCAGTTGGGTCATCTTTTTCGTGGTCAAGAATCAAGTACACGATTGCCAAAGAGCACGCGAGTGAATCTGTAATGGCACAAATCAGGAACTTGCAGCATTTTCTGAGAGGCAGTGACTCCCACTTCTTCACTCCAACTGAATTTGGAACTTGCCAAGAGACTCTAGTCTCTATCTCATACACACACAAGCTGCAAATGATACAGAAGTTCTGAGAAGCAGTGTGCTGTCAGAAGTAGCATCTCCTACTGAGTTTTTTAAGACTATGTTTAATTGCTAGTTTCAGGAAGAAAAATACAATATGATAAATCCCTGAAAGGTTGCTATCCCTGTAGAATATTATATTTTGTGCTAGGTCTAAGTCAGCGTTTCCAGATGAGTGGCTAAAGTTGTTACCAGTGCATATGTGACATTACAAAATTTGCCAAGTCCTCTTTGTTTAGTGACAGCAAATGTGATTTTGTAGCAACATATTTTTCTAGGAATGTAAGAGCATTGATACTAAAATATTTGATACGGCATACTTAAAGTGAAAACTCAAGTTTTACTATTGGTCTTTTTCTGTCCTCGTTAATGCTGTCTGTGACAGGATTGCAGTCTAATTGCTTCTGTTTATCATTAAATCTTACCATTGCCTTGCATCAGCAAGGTGTTAAGATTCTTTCAGATTAGAAGAGACTCAAATAATGTTCTAGAGGTCTTACATGAAATTCATAAATTTTGTTTGATTATAATGAAGATGTTAAGATAAAGCTAGTCTTATAGTAATGGTTAACAAACCATTTGTGCTATTTTATTATTATAGTGTTTGATCTTTATGAAGTTCTTGTTTTATTTAAAGTGCCTTTGTATTGAAACAGAAAAGGATTTTTATGTCTGAAAGTGGAAGGAAAAACTGTCCAGTAATCTGTTTTGGACTGTATTAAATGTTCGTTTTCTGCTTAAACTCGGTTGAATGTTTCATTCTTTTCCAGATTTCTAATATTAGCAGTTCATAAGAGAAGCAAAGATGACCACATGTGGTAGCGGTGACTTTGTGTGGGACCATTGTATGAAAGCTTTTATTCCAAGCAACTATGATTAAAATACTTCTCATGATCAAAACTGTAGCTTCAATGAATTTTCTGTGGCTACATGTGTAACCACAGCAAAAATTTAGTTTGGAACTTTTGCCTTACTCTATTAAAAAACCTCAGAATTCTGTAAAACCATTCCTCAAACACCAGTTTGCTTCAGGGAAAACATTCTTGGTGCAGGTACTACAGAAAAGACATAAAATGATCTGCTGGAGGACCTCTTCACAAATAGTACGGTTATAGAGAACTCAAAGTGCTGCAGTTCATAGGATAAATCTTGGAAGACTGCTTAAATATAATTAAGTTTATTAGGGTTGTACTGGAAGTATTAGGGCTCGCAGACTTGGAAGCCCACAAAAAATGGTTTAAGAAGTTCTCAAGTCCTGTTTCTGTCTCCCGGTCAGGCTGCAAGTTGCTGTGCCTCCAAAGAGGTAAATGCTAAAATAGAGCTGTCTGAGACAAGTTCTTTTATACTGTGGTCTCCACATGTGAAATGCTGTTGTTTGTCATTCTTAAACTCCAGTATTTCATTTCAGTAAAATACTTTCGATTTTAAATCTTACTACATTGAAGAAGTTAATTTTACTGTAGCAATGTACAGGTACTGCATGCATGGTCTTCACTCGGGTAAAATTTCTAATCCAAATCTGTAGATGATTTGCCAAATAATGTCCACTATAAACATGTTGCTTTCTTAGCTTTTCTCTCTCTCTCTTTTTTTTTTTGGTAACTTCTGGCATAGATATGAATATAGTATTATATACGTGGCATTTTCAACACCCTAGCTTTATATACTTCCAGAACCAAATGTTTTAATCAGTTGCATGCATGTCAAAAGCAGCTTTTTGTTTAGATCTTTGAATCAGTTTCTTTAGATGAGTAAAAGGAAGAAATACATATCTACAGTATTTTAAAAATCTTGTACATATATAGGGCCACTTTGATTTTTAGTTTTCCTTGCGCAACTTTCAGCCCACACTTTCTCACTCAGTATATTTCTGACTTTTTTTTTTATGGATGATGTTGTTCAGGAATGAAAGCTGTATGTAATTACTGTATATAAAGGATTTTCAGTATTGGATAAAATCTGTGTGTGGCATTTTAATTTAGTCATTGAATAAGAAAGATGAGTTTATTCCTTTGTAGGAACTATTATTTAATCTCTAATTTACGTGTAAATGCTTTACATTGAGAGACTTGTTGGCAAGCCTTGTAATAATTAGAATGTGAATTTTTGTGGGGGTTTTCTTGCAATCTGTTTTAAAAGCCTGGTTCATGCTGAGAAAAAATATTGCTGTTAAGATGAAGTGTCTGTTGATAAATATAGAATGCTGGATAAAATTGCATAAGGATTTGTAGTGATGTATGGAATTGCCTGTAAGAATCTGCTTCTAAAATAAAACCAGAAAGAATAGGTACAGTCTAATCTGAGAAATACACAAGAAGATTCTTGTGCTTATTCTGGCATAAAAAGAAAAATTTTACTTCCTTCTGTCTGATCAAAAATCCTAGGAGAGTTTTATGTCCTAAGTAACAATTTACGTGTTTATCTCTGAGTCTGGTTTTTTTAGAAATTAATTCTAAATGCAAATATAACTGTACACACAGTAGATTACTAGGACACTTACAAAATAAATTTAAGCAGGTATAACAGAACATATAATGCTTTAAAGAGGTTTTAAAAGCTTAATATAAAAAATTACCACATCAAGCCTGCTGCTCGGAGCTTGCAGGCCTCAGACTTGAAATCAGGTGGTTCACACCTGACGACATGGTCAGATCATTACTACTTAAAATCTGTCTTGTAAAATAAGGCCATGTGAACGTAATTAAAATTACCTTTACTGGAGCAACTTTAGGGATTATTTATATTTATTTATTTTTTAAGTTGTACCTTGCTTAAAATGCTAGTCTTGGATTTCTGCTGCTTATTTAATTTCTGGTCATTTTTCTCTCAGATAGCATATTATGCTATATGAAATGGATGTGGGAGTGCAGTGTCTGGAGCCAGACAGTATTGACCTGTACAGCACTCAGTCTGTGTTCTGGATGTAGGACAGTGAAGAAGGTATCCTTGAAGGTATCAAGTTGGGTCCTTGAGCCATCCTCAAGATGGTACCTTGAAGCATTTTTCCCACTGAAGAATCTGCAAACCTCGCAGCCTTCAGGTGGGCCCTGACTTTGAATCAAAGTGCTTTAGTTGATGTTTAGTTTGGAGATGTTGCCAGTCACATTTCTACTTGGCAGTGTCCAGTGCTGAACATTTCTTTGTTGATGTGCAATGAGGTGCAGGCTGTGTTCTTGTCAGCATGTGGTAGCATCCCTCTACTAGCTTCGTATTTTACTGTCCTCTGTAACTTATCTGCTATTTTTACTGTCTCAGTACATATTACAAAACATGTTTCCTTAGATCATGACAAGGCAGTTAGCATTGAAGGTGAGGACATTGAATACTTAGTATTTTTGAATCAGAAATGAGTAGCCAATTTGTCATTACGTATGTCAGATATGGACAGTCTATGGTTGCATATGAGATGATTTAATGTAATTCATGCATATGCCTTCTAATTCTCATGTACCATGTGATTATATTCCTTTTAAGTTTTTTCTCTCCTGTGCGTATAGAAGCAAATTGAAATATGGCAATATAATTGGGTTGGTTCTGCATGTTTAAATGCCTTAACATTTTTGCCTCCCAAATGTCCACAAGAATGAATGTATTTCAGTTAATACCCTCAAAATATTGTGGAAAGAATATGATTTTATAAAATGGAGGATCTTTTTGTTTTAAAATGCATTTCTTTATTTGCAAGCATCAATAAATATAAATTTCCCCTTCAAGAAGAGCTGTTTGGAATTAGACTGACAACACAGCCTTCTCAATATTTTTTTTCCCTCAGAGGTACTTTAGTCTTTTTGAAGCTGTTCCTCTTGTGCAACCAAACAGGGGAAGCTTAGTTACCTCTTGTTTAATTCTGTATTTCACAGTGTTTTGGAAGTTCTGTATGTATCAGGTATCCACTAAGCAGTCTAAATCAATAACTGAGATATTAAATATATCACAAGCGTCATACTCTGCATTAGTGACATACAAACATTGTCATGTTGTATACCTAAAATAGAGTATGGTATAGTAAGTGTGGAATCCGTAGGACCATGATGTTGTAATTAATTATAGACTTAGATATTACTTATGGGTGTACATTTGTTTCACAACTTTAAATACAGGGTATCCATTTCAGCTTTCTGAATGTGAGATATTTGTATCTTGAAGTTTTGGCTTTGAAAATATTTACATTTATTATCCCCTCAGTGTGCACAGAGATTCTTTGTACAGGTGTTTTCATTGATATTAAAACAACGTGATATCAAATGTAGTCTTAGGGGTCGAGGTTACACGCTATCTTTAGTGTGATCTGTCACCTTCTACTTGCTTTCACCTTTGCTGTGTGAATTGAGTAATGATACAAAATTTAACTATAATTCTTTCTAGACAGTGTGATACATGTGGACAGATTGAGTTGAAGTCTCATGGTTTTGTTGTGTTTTTAGCTTTTTTTTATTTCAATGTAATGAAAAGCTAACTCTTTGAGAATCTTGGGCTGTTTACATTAGTACACAAACATGAGCAGAAAAGAAAATAGCCTGCCTGAATAGTAAAACTTACACAAAGTAATATTCTGACTTTTAACAAAAATCCTAGAGAAAAAACTAGTATTACTGGGGATACTGGGCTTTTCCTCCAATAAATACTTCAGGCGGTTTTAAAATAGGTATAACAAAGTTTCTTTTTCTAGTTGCTTTCATAGCTGGAAACTGTATATTTTCAAAGTATAGTTGATAATTAGCCTTTGTAAGAAATGAGCAGTTGTATGCAGACAGTAGCATCAGTTTTCCCGTTACTGCTGTTTCACTTTGTCTTCTGGATGCATTTGCTGGATTAGTGTAAGAGCTCTGTATTTCACCTCCTTGTAGACCACATTGTGAAGACTCTAACTGGCAAACTAAAGCTGTTTCCAACCATTGGACCAGCCCATCAGGTAACCATGTGTCAAAGAAATAATTCATGTTGTGGGAATGTTATGTTGTGGGAAAAACTATCCAGACTTTGCTGTGGCAAGCTGTAACAGTAGCAGTAAGGTTGTTTATTCCATCTCCTTTTTTTCATTCATTGGATATCTTTAGGTTGCGTTAACTTTTGGTGCTTTGATGTAATGTTTCCTTCTTTTCTTCTTACTATGATTCTTACAATAGTATTACTTAACGTACATAGACTTACTTTTGTTTGAGTAATGTTCCAGAAAGATATTAGCTAAAATAGTCAAAACGAGTAAAGGACAGATAAATCTGTCTGAAAGGCACATTTAGAATACATACTATAGGCCATATCTTCTTGCTGTTACTTCTGGAGGTTTTTATTACACTTTGAACTGAAGGACAAAAGAATGGAGTCTTGTCAGCTGCTACACCAGGCAGTATTTCAGGTAGTTCYTCAAGGTTTGTGTCCCTTTCAGGGCAGGAGAAATTTCCTATCACTGGAGTGACTGTCTTGCAGTGATGAAGTCTATAAAAAGCAGTTATAGCAGATGTAGCTAATAAATGTTATCAGCACTGATACCTTCCTTGCTCCTTTGCCAAGTCAGCAGAGAAATTCCTTCATCTGCCTCCAGAAACTGCAGATTCTAACCATAGCAGAGATTAAAAAATTACATGAACTGAAGGTAATGGATAGTGGTATGGTACTATTGTATTAATTAGTATATTAATAAATTCTAATGCATTATAGTGTAAAATAACTAATTAAACTGTTATATAAATGTATATGCACATATATTTATAATGTAAAAGTATATTTTGTAAGGATATAGTATTATGCGCATGTATAAAATACACATTGTGTGAATAAAATAATAAAAAATACTGTGTTAGTAATGGAGTTACAGGTTTATTTCAAAATGACGAATTTCAAAATGTCAGCTATACCTAGGACTTAAAGGATTGATTTGCCTGAAGTTCAGTCGAAGGCTCCTTCTCCTGGCCCTGTTAGAGGCAGCCAGTCCAAGTGCAGCAGAGTCAGCCTTGCTTCAGAACTGACTTTATGCTCACGCTAATGTGAAGTCTTACAAAGAGAAAAATGAATAGGTTTTACTCTGTCATATTGACCAGTGTGATGAAAGCGACTTAGTAATAGCATTATATTCTCTCTCAAAGTTACCTGAACGAATACCAAAGTCTCCCTAGGGTTACCTACTGACCACATTATTTGACTATCTGCTTCCTTTCCTAAAAATTAAAAAAATACAATCAGACATCAGAGCATGCCGTAGTAGACAGAAGAATTGGTTTAGGGTTACGGCACAGTTTTGTAATAGTTCTCTTTATATTTGCTTTTGAAGCATTTGTGGGCTTGTCTGGTAATTCAGTGGTTTTCATGGGAAGGCAAGTCAAAATAATAGTTGGCATGGAGCCGAAGATTTTGCGTGTTACAACTACTTCATAAACTTAAATAGTTTGTATATAAAGTGACAGTGGTCTCAGGAGCCTGGAGTCTTCAGAAGATGAAGTGCTTACCAATGCTCATTTCCATGAAGGCATTGGAGTAGGGATCTTGTTTAGGAATGCAGCAAAACTGATTGATAAAACATCTTGCACCTTTTTTTTTTTTTTTTTTTTTACTGAAAAGCGTGCTTGATGATCTTAAGATGAAGTGAATACAGCAGTATCACTACTGCATTTGGAAGTAACTGGAAAATGACAAGCTTCTGCTTAAGGCATGAAGTGACAGGAATAAGCATTATAATCTCCACAGGAAAACCCAAAGATTAAACATGCAACAGTTTAAAAACCAAGGATTCCAAAAGCAGTTTAGATACTCTCATCTAATATAAGCATTAATATAGAATCTCTATTTTTCAATAGAGAACAAATGAGAAGAACTGATGCTTGATTTAGTTGTTCCCATTAAGTAGACTTCTGGGTCTTACTTCAGAACTGTTCTTCAGTAGATCCTTTTTATTTTTCCATGCAAGAGTATCTTTTCTATTTTTTTTAAATGAGTCATATATACAGTAAAAGACTCCAGACTGCTTTTTTTAATATAAAGCAGTTTAGATCCTAACACAGGTCAAAGAAAGCAAACATACAAACGTTTTCAGTGATTCAGATAAGTGCAAGATCTGATTTGTCTTCCTGAAATTTTGTGTATTGCTGACATAATTTAGAGGTAGACTTTTTTTTTAAAAAAAGTACAGTTTTACAGCAGCTACTTAGAAAATGTGGACGCATTTTAGTATAATGTTTGCAATGGGGAAAATGTAGTCTTTCATATTCTTATGGTAAGAAATCCTGTTAGGCCTGAATTGTTTATAAATATATCAGAAACAAATGAGTAATGGAAATAGAGCTACTTAAACATTGTGCAAATTCCATTTGTGCACAATTGGATGAGCACTACAATGCATGGATACTTATGCTGTGACTTAAATGTCTAAAATGATTTTTTTCTAACTCTACAAATTATTTGGCAGTGCATGCTCCTCTTTTTCTTTTTTTTTTAAGTGACAATTTTTTTAAGTTCTGAATCTGGAAACTTTTTCAATTGGATATATATAGCCAGACCTTCCCATATGAAAGCTTCTCAACAAAGCCTCAAAATATGTTGGGATTAATTTATATAAATAACTAAACATACTCTTTTTTTTTGTAGTATACAGTTAAAATATGCAGTTTAGCTAACCATTCAAAGTAAGAGAAGGTCTGCACTGCATCAGAAGTGGAGTTTGTATTTATAGCTTAGTGGTTAGTGTGTGTGTGTGCAGTACTGCTACAGTGCTTTTCCTTCTGAGCAAAAGTAATTGTTCATTTTTTTTCATGTGGGGTTGTAGTTAAGCAGTTTTGTAAAGAGAATTCTGCTGGTCTTTCTTTAGCTCTCTCCAGCAACTTTATTGTAGAGTGCTAAAGAAGACCTAAAAGCCCTAAATAGAGTATTTGTATGTAAAGGCTGTGACCTATAGGGAAGGCTTGGCTTGTAAGACAAAAATGGCAAAAATTAAAGTAACTCTTCTGTTTCTGGATTTTTTTTTTTTTAATCTAGTAAAACTTTATATTTTCAACTTAGTTGCAGAACCATCATGGACAATAAACAGTGTAAAGCATATAAAATTACTTTCCCTAGAACAGAGTGTTTTCTTTTATTCTGAATATGCCTGTTGTGTGGAATGTTCCTACTCAATCTCCCAGAAAAACACTGTAGGAAATTGCTGACATACTTTTTTCCCAGCTGCTGTTAAATTTGGAAAACTGACGATCTCATATTGCCAAATGTTGTTGTATTGTTTTTCTTTAATTTTGAGATTCATGTTCTAATTTCTCTTTAGCCTCAGAAGTGCAAAATAAAAAATACAAAAAATTTTGTTGCACCAGAAATGATGCACATGCTAAGCAAGCAGACTTTGTATAGCAAAAAGTAAGGAATTCTTTATGTGAACACCTCTATAAAAAGCAGTGTACTTTCATCTGTCAATATGCCATCTGTTTGCCTTATGTTCTGTCATGGTACCTCATTTTCTTTTCTGATGAAGAGGTTCCTAGACAATACTGTTCATTGAAATGCCAGCAATGTGATCGAGATGCATTGTCAGAAATAATGAAATGGAGTCGGATTCCTTGATGTTAAACCCTTCAAGTAGTATATCATGTTTCACTACTACTAACTTTTTCATTGCACTGTGCACTCATTTTCTGAGGTAGTGATAAAAGGTACCATTTTCAGTATTTCATAATACTGATACCAACAACAAAAAGGTATAGAGATTATATTGAGCATCCTTATCTAGTTCAATCTTTTGGGGCAGGGACTTGGGAAACTGTAGTCGGGGGAATAGTAAGGCATCTCAGTTTTCTTTATCCCCTGATTCCTAGTTAATTTGTTCTTGCTGGGTGTCTGTGACTTTGCTCTGCAGCCCTCCTTGTGGCAGAATCTACAGATTAAAGTTACGCAGAGGGTCTTGGGTGTTCTCTCCTTCACGCAGCCTGGAAACTAGGCTTCCAGACATCACTTCCAGGACCCGTAGACCCCACGTATATTATGGACCCCTCTGCACTGCTCCTTTCAAGGAGGAAAGGATAAGGAAGTAGCACTTGCTTCTACTCCTTCTGTTGCTGAACTGCTGCAGTAGAAGGCCTGGGCTTAGCTTTTAGTATGGAGTTAGAGAGCAGAGGGTAGTGAGAGGTACAGAGTGGATCTGGGCCACTTTGCCTAGAGCTGCAGTTCTCAGTGTGGTGTTAATACGATAGAGTAAAACTTGCGTATCATTTTGTAGAGTGAGATTGCATATCACCTCTATAAATTCATGTTAAGTACATCCATTTCTGACCATCAGAAATAACTAGTTGACTACTAGACTACCATAAGTAGATTTAAAAGTTGCTTGCAGTTCTTGGAATTGTATTCCTATTCATGCTTAATATGTTTTTGTCATCCTGGAGGCTGTATCTGGGCTGTTATTTTGCCAGTTAAGACCTGGAGATTGTCAAGTTTCTCATCACTTCATACTTGATGAACACTTCCAGCCCATTAAAAGTTACTGTGAATGTGTTTACCAAACCCAAGTTGATAGAGGTAGTATTCTTTACTAGACCAACTGCTGTAACTGGGAAGAGTACGCAAGCTTTTGGCCACAGGAACACTCAAATCTGAAATAAAAGTGGGCAAAAGTTGAGAAAAATTACTGTAATTTTACTACGGAAACTGTAAAATGCCTTCTCTGTCAGTCTGATCATAGAATCATAGAATCATAGAATCAGTAAGGTTGGAAGGGACCTCTGGAGATCATCTAGTCCAACCTCCCTACTCAGCAGGGTCACCTAGAGCATGTCAGACAGGGTTGCATCCAGGCAGGCCTTGAAAATCTCCAGAGAAGGAGACTCCACAACCTCTCTGGGCAACCTGGTCCAGTGCTCCGTCACGCTCACAGGGAAGAAATTCCCCCTCACGGTCAGGCAGAACTTCCTGTGCTTCAATTTCTGCCCATTGCCTCTTGTCCTGTCACACGGGACAACTGAAAAGAGTTTGTCCCCGTCCCCCTGACACCCTCTCTTCAGATACTTATAAAGAGTTATTGATGATAAGGGTGTGTTCAGGTAGTCACGGGACACTGTGGTGCACTGTTGTTGGTATACTGGTCCTGGTAGTCATACTTCTCAAAGAGCAGAGTCTTTGAATTTTCATAAGGATTAGAAGACATGGTAGTGACACCCATGCCTGTACATCAATTGAATAATTTTTTGCATGCAGATGTTTTACTGAATGTAAGAAACTTCAAATATAGGCAGTTCATTTATGCAGGAAAAATGTCCTTTATTCAATTCTGAGTCTGCAATCTTTCTATTAGATGTAGTACTTTTAAAGTAGGGAGAAGAGGGGAAGAGAAAGTAGATCTATTCTATAGTTTGTTCTGCTACTTTTGTTTCCTCTTGTGTCATCTTTTCCAGAGGAAACAGACTTGTTTCATTTCAGTTTTCCTTCATAGGAGAAGTTTTCTATGCTTCTGATTGTTCTCTTCACTCTCTTTGAATAATTACTGTAATTTCTTTGAGACACAATAACCAAACGAAAGCAAAATATTTTAGGCAATGTTCCTGAGGAGTGGTAGAAATGGTAGATAAGGTTTTAGAATTGATATATGCAAAAGGCACTGAATAAAGCATCCTGTGTTATTACAGTGGTCTCAAGAATGTTATTTTACGTAGTAAGTATTTATGATAGCATAATTCATTTTCCATTATTAGTAAAACAAAAGTATCTATAAAATGTCCTACATTCAAAGAAATTAAATTTTTATTATACATATAAGCAATTTACCTACCACATAAGCAACCTATTAGTGGTAAAACAATGCTTTGACTAGAGGCTAAGTAGAGCTTCATAGTGTGGTGTGAACATAAATGTTCAGAAATCATAATTCAGATCTCAAAATTCAACTAACTGAAAAGGTAAGGTGGTTCTTTATGATCACATGGGTTGTTTCCATTGTTCTTTATTAATCTCTAGGATTCATACTTCCTTTCCTAATTTTAAGGGCTAGAAGTTTTTCCATGAAAGTTGAGAAACTTTCTCAATTTTAAAACAATAATATAACCTTACTGAAATCAAATGTTTTATTAATATTCATGATGACAGTTATGAATATTTGTGATGAAGCAGTATCTATCTATCTATATGTACACCTTTTTATATCATTGATTTGAGCATCAAGAGTAGCACATGTCTTGATGAGTCCTTCGGTGGTTTTGGTTAAATCTCAAGGTGAGAAACTTCTCAGTTACTGAAGTGCCAAGTTGTACTACTTACCATAATGAAAAACAAGCTTGCACCAATAGGAAAAGGACACAGTGCTATAAAAAACGATGACTGATTTCAGTTTCTAGAATTCCTACTTGATCATCTATTTCATATCCCATCTCCTTTCCCTATGGCTTGTTTTCTCAATTTGCTAAACTGAGGGTTAGTAACCCTCGACAAGTTCCAGATGGAAGGAGGGAAAGGGTCACTTCCCCTACAGAAGAAATTTAAGAAAATTGTAAGTTGAAAAGGTCAGGGGAAGGTGAAGGAGATGTAGCAATTTTCTTTAYACAGAGACACTGTATCTAACAAATATTGTGGTGTTGGATTATCTTCTTGTCTATTACTTATTTATGTACCATGTCTTCAAGTTAAGATCTTTGTTAATGACAGAGTTTTCAGGCGCCACAGAAAAACAGATACTCTAAAGGTATATTTCATGAACCATGGATCCTAGGTTGACTTTTACTGAGGAAGTAACAGCTCCCCCTTTTATCTGTACATTTAGTATTTCAGTTCACTTTTTCGGTCATCCTGGCCTGAGTGGGAATACCTGCATTCATAATACAAAGTTTAGCAGGGAATTTTAGCTGCACTGTGTTAAATATAACAAGGCCACACCTAACCTTTATGATGGGTATACTAGGAAATGCCAGGCATTCACGTTTACATATGGCATAATCTTTTCTATTTATTTTTCTCTATTAAAAACAAAGCAAGTTGTTGTAATGTGCGCAGCTGATAAATATTTTGCCAAAACAGATATATTCCTATTAGGGAGTTATCTCCTGTCAAAGCAAGAATAGGAGAGAGCATTTTTCAGAAAAAGGAGAACCTGAAGTTTGAAGTGTGAAATATTTAGGTTGAAATCCATGCTTTGGGTAGAGCACAATACAAAAATCAACCTGCATCTTCCACATCACAAGTAAGTGTCTTATCACTCAGCTTATTAGATGTTCTGGGATGAGCCTCTCTTTCGTGAGCCCCAGGGTTTTAAGTTTAAGTAAAACAACAACAAAAAATGCCCAGATGTTCTGAAACTGGAATCTTTGTTTCCTGTCAGCCCCATCACTTCAGGTCTTAAAACCAGTCTTATATTAAGGACATTTTATAAAACAGACAGTTTTCTGGAGATTTGTCTATTTTTAAGTAAAGGTATTTAGATTCTCATGGTACTGTGCATTTGTGATAAAAATATGATTCTTGTAGGACCTGATTCTTGTAGGGCTGGAATACAAGATAAAGAATTTGAAAGATAAACTGTTTTTTCAAGCCAGATTTGGATATAACTGGATACAGTAAATATTCACAACTGAGGACAAACATGCCAGTTTTGAAAGAAAATCTATCATTAGCTTTTCTCTATTTTGTTAGTTTGCCAAGAACTTTCTGAAAAAGAACTAAATTTATTCAGAGAATTAAAAGAATTGTTTTATAGAGTATTTAAAAGGTTCATGCGCAGATAACTTTGTATACAAAGTTCAGAGGGTTCAGTGTAATTCATGTGAGCGTCTGTGTGAACTATATCATTAATTTAATTTGCCTGTTTTTAAAAACAGTATTAGATTAGAGGTGGAAAGATAACATAATAATTTACAAAGTGCTAAACTGGGTTTAAAATCCTCCTTAATGGTATAGACTGAAGTATATATCTCTGTAGTGCTAAAGATACTAAAGTTAAAAATAAAGGGGAGGAGGAAAGGCATATCTGTGGTGTCACCAAGGCATGTGGTAAGTTGATGTATAAAAGGAATGTAATGGATATATTTGGATTCCATCCAATGTTGCTGGACACAGGCATTCTATCTAGGCACATTCCCGAGCATTAAGTGCAATCTCTTCCCAAAGCGTAGTGATCCTTCTGTGTAATTCATCTTCCCCGCAGTCCGTTCGGCCGGAGGCTGGGCGTACAGCTTAGCTGATTTCATTACCAGTGTGACTTCAATAGAGCCACTTTTCCAATTCAGAGCAATGTTTGACTTCTAAACCCTTATAAACGGGAAGCTGCATTTGAATATAATACACAGGCACTGTCTTTCAACTTGCTGTAACTTTGAATGGGGTATCTGAATCTGTTGTCTCTAACAGATGTTCCTGATCAAAACTTACTGTTATAAACAAACTAAGATGACGACTTTTTTGAAATGTGTTTATTAATCTCCATTTTTTAATAGATAAGCATTATTGGTTTTATACAGCAAAACTTAGCGGTGGAGAGTTCTTTTTTGTCTCTAAGTTAACGATTTAGTGGAATGCTATGGTTGTTTGCTGCCTTATACTAACTTTTGGGGAAAAACTTGTGTGGTAAATTTTTGTGAGCAAAATTACCACAGGAAAGGTTTTTTACACATAAAGAGAAGGAGAGAAGGAAAAAGTTGTTCTTCATTAGTGGAAGTCATCTGCATCAATCCTCCAAGGTTGCCTTGACTACTGGTATTTGGCCACTCGTTTTATGGGGTTGCTGGAGCAAGCCTGGATGTGTAGAAATTAGTTTTGTGTGTGTGTGTGTGTGTTTGTGTGCAACCCACTTACTGGAAAAAAAAAAGCTATTTATAACAAAAGTATAAATGTTTTTAATATTACAGCTTTTAATATCAACACTTACTAACACTTATCATTACTTTTCATTGTTAATGAGAAGCTGTTTTGTAGTGAGAAGCTTCAGATAAATATTTAATGTTAAGCTGAGTTGAAATTAATCTAAAAGATTATTAATATGCTCAAGGTAACATTGACCTGCACTTTGAGACCTTGTGCCTTGCAAATATAAAATGATTTGCATTCTAGTATGAGTACTATATTCGCTTTTTAAGAGCCTAATGGCCAAAATCTGTCTTAAAATATCTTGTTTTTCTGAAATAGTGATAGAAATTAATCCTTAATCAAAGATGTACTGTTACAAACTGAGCTTGTTAAGTTAAACTTTTTGATTTACCTTTAATTTCTCCAGCCGGAAGGAAATCCTTCCAGCTTGGGAAATCTTCCTGGTCTCGAAATGCTGGCAAAATATTGTCTCTAGCTGTGGATGCAAAGCGCTATAATCACTGGGCAGGGGAAAGTATGTAGGAAAGGTGGCGTTTTTCTGCTCTAGCATTTACAACACTGCGCATTGAAATCTCTCCTTCTCCATCCCTACCACCTTGCTCAAAAAGGAGCAAAGATTCAAAAACTTGTGCTTCGTTTCTTGCTGTCATTTAACATTCTCTTTGCTGCTGTAACAAAGCTATTTAAGCCTGGGACCTAAATAGCTGTTCACAGCTGCTGCCACTTTTTGCCTGGGTGATGGTTAGAGCTGCTCACCATAACACTGGAGAGACTTCTTTTAAATATAGTATTTTGACTAACTTTAAACCCTGTGTCTCTTGGTAAGGTTCTCTACCACTGTTATAGCCCTTGTCTAACCCTGTTCTTATTTTGTAGATTTAGGAGAACTGACACTAAGCTCATCTCTGCTAAATGTGGGGAGCCATAACCACTTAATATGAAAAATGCATTTTTTTGTTTTAGAACAAATAGACCTAATTCAACAATACTAGCATGACATGGTATTAAATGTGCCTTGTGCTAGACAGATTACTGTGCAAACAGGAGAGTTATGTTTGGAAGGTATATGGTGGTTTTGCAAGTTCCTATGAATCTGATTGTGATTTTTGTGTGTGTGTGTGTGTGTGTAGAACTATTTTATATCTGCTTTTAAGCTACACCCTTCTATTAGGTTTTACTGGGTCTTCCCAAACATTACTAGTGTTGTATACCTAAAGAAAAATGAATATAAAGGTAAACCAAAGGCAGTAGAGCTTAAAAAAAGAAAAAAAAAAAAAGTAACGCTAAGAGCTTTTCCTCCTCCTTCAGCTCTGTTATCTATCCATTCCATAATCCAATCAAAGATAAAAAAATAAACGTCTGAATGTTTGTACTCTTGTGTGGTGTAAAGTGGGAAAATGACCCACTGGAACTTTTAACATAGTGTTCTTGCTTCCCATACAGGAATTTTCTAGTTCGGCCTTCCAGTTCCCTCTTATACTGCCTACCTGCAAGATGCAGCCTCAGTTGCATTCCTTCGACTTTGAATTTCCAGTTTCTCTTTCTCTGTGTGTTTTGATTTAAAACAAGCATTTATTTGAGGAAGAGTGAAGAGTGGTATTCTATTCTTCTGAAACTTAAAAATAATTATGATAAGTAAGTTATAGATAATTAAGTAGTTTTCTTTCTATAGAAAATAGCATAGCTTAATGTTATTTTAAACAGCCAAAATATGCACTCGGTTTTCCATGTTGTAACCAAAGCAGTTAGCTTTTTAATAATTCCTATTGCTAAATTTTACAAATACTGCTACAGCCAAGTTGTAGCACTGTGATTTACAGGTCCAATAGTAGTCAGAATCATAAACGTCACACTTTTATAATAGAAAGAATAATGAGATTTGGTGTATCTAAGTATTATGTACGCTCATACGCAGAAAGTTTTAATTGAAAATGAACCTCCTTTCCTAAGAGTTATTGTATTGACATTGAAAGGAATTGCACACTTTCTGTTAAGTTGCCTTCTGTAATGCATTAGGGTTTCTAGCTGCTGTATGAAAGATGACTTGAACTTTCCTTAGTAGAAGCTTTAATGACTAGCTTGAAGCCATTTTGTTTTAAGGGATTAATATTTCGACATAACATTAGCTATGAGGGTAATTAACAGGTTTAGAGTAATTAATGAATAAAATTGCAAAATTTGCTTTGCCTAATACCAAGATTTTAAAAGCTTTTTTTAATGGTTTTTGGTAATTAAAATGTTAAACTGGTTTTATTTCATGAGTAGGATTCGGGAAAGATTGTTTCTTGTTTAGTTCCTTTGTAAACTGGGTTTGACTTAACACTTAACTGAACTCAAGCCTGGATTTGTAAGTTATTCTCTTTTCTAATGGAGTACATCGGTGGTTCTGAAAAACTTTTTTAAAATAGCTTATTTTAAAACCATTTGAAATTTTATTTTGTGATTTGAATTGCTGGTTTTTTTTAAGAGTTAAATACTTTCTCTTACAGTATATGTGCAAGAGTATGATGTAAAATGTCTACGTTTATTAAAATCATATATCCAGATTTGTTTCATTAATACATGGGCTTACTTTAGAATAAACACTTAAATATAGTTGATAGTTGAATAGTTGTAAATACAGTCATGATAGTTGTATTCTTATTCAGCATATTAAATGTAGACCTTAAAATGGGATACGTCTTGTCTGGTGCTGTAAGCTGTAGATGCTGTATGCTAGTAAAAGTAACATGCATTCAGCTAAACAGTATGATCCTTTTTTGTTGGAAAATGTTATTTTGTTGTTTGTGACCAGTTCTTAGCTGAAGCTCTCCATAGATTAGAAAAGAAACAAATCAGTCATTGGGCTACTGATAAGTTAAGTTGATCTTAATTTATAGTTAGATAGGCTTTTGAGTTCAGTTTTGTTCCCAAAACGGATCCCTGCAAGGGTGAGTAAAGACCTTTAACTGGAATATTAAATACTTGTGTCTTGGTTAGCATGCTCCATTTAAGTTTGAATTGAAGGAAGTTGATAGCATTTATATCTGAGAAAAACTTGAACCACAACGGATATTTTAAACATGGTGAACTGTACTTAATTTTTTGTAGCTTGGTATTTCTCCAAATTCATAATTGTACTTATGAAGTTCCTTTCTGAACTTCAAAATCATTATAAAAAAATGGACATTAGTAACTAATATGAGAGCGGCTTCCCAAAGCTTCTGATCTCCAGTGTTAAATCTTTTGAAGTGGCAAAAAAAAAAAAAAAAAAAAANAAAAAAAGCTTAGAAGAACTTGATTGAAGATTACTTTAAGAAAAATGGATTTAATAAGTGGTTGCTTAATTGATGTGTGACCTGCAAGGTTAGAAATGCCAGACAGCAAAAATACAGTAAAGAAGTTGGGCTAAACTGTATTTAAATAATGCTTTCAAATGCTATTAAACATTCAGATTATAATCAAAGTGACTATTTTATCTAAAGACCAAATAGAGACTGTAAGAGTTGGTACTTTATAATTAACAGTAAATTGCTCTGGCTGTTGCTTGACCCAGCTAATTGCTTTCCTTTCTATACTTTCCACTAGTCAAAAGAGAAAACAAAAATATGACCCAGTTTACTAATGTCTATTAGTAAATTATTACTAGTATTAGTATTACTAGTACTACATTGTGTGGTAGCTGTCATGCTCACCGGGGTTTCACCAGCGAAGTGCTACTTCTTGCGCTACTTGTCAGAACAAGGTGCTTTGGGGTATAAGAAACTTATTACTGGGTATGACAAAGACTGCAGTATTTATTTAGGGATCTCTGTTTCCCGTGTTGTACTATTAACTGACCATCTGAAGGCTGTTTTGTTTGTAGTATGCTTTTAATTTCTATGTATAAATGAAATAAATTGCCATGTGTTTTCAAGTCTTGTTTTGTCAATCTCAAGTATTGTCATATTTTTAAAGAAGTTTATGAGTTTCTACTATATCGTGTACATTCTAATTTCAATGATAAACTTGAGTTTTTGCCTTTTCTGAATGACTCTGTATGTGTCTGTACTTGATACCCGCATCTCAAAAAGGATATGGTCAGATGATTACTAACATTATATTAGCATTGTTGTGTGATGTGATGGCATGTAGCAGTTGTGGAGGAAGATACCATTCTGTGACATGTTAATCCTGTGTTATGCCTGGCCATTCACAGGCCATTCACATAGTCTTCGTTACTGATCATTAATCTTCCATGTCATACTTTCTTTGAATCTTTGGCCTGTGATCATTCCTTATTTGGAATCCATATTTTAATGTATGGAACATGAAGTTGGTGGGTGTAGTGTAGTGCTTAGGGAGGATTAACTGAACACTACTTCCTCTTGATCCAGCTTTTTCTCTTAATCATTTGATTGGGTTTTTGACTAATTCTGTTTCTTTTTTTTTTTTTTTTTTTTTTAATTTTTTAAGTACATTTGTTCCTTTTAGGAAATTTGTTTGCATTCAGTCAGAGACCAAAGAGGAGAGATGCTAGCAAATTAATTTTATCCTCACGATTTTTTTGGACATAGTCACAAATAATTGCAGGCTTGTCAGACGTCATGTGTGAAAATCTTTATGAAAGTACAGTGATTCTTACCAAGTTTGTGTGTGCTTAAAAAGACATCTACCTTTGGCTTTACAATCAGTTATTCTACTTCATTCTCCTAACAACCATTAATGGGTTTATTTAGAATCTGTGAAATGATTCACGATTTGTTTTCTTGTGCTATTGGTATATTAAATATTAATATAGAGGTGCTTTCAGTTTAATTACAAGGAAGATCAATTCCTTATAGTTGTATGACAGCAAGAGGGCCAGAATTACTGAAGCAATTGATACTTCCATCGTTCAAAAGGACAGGAAGAAATATTGGTACTGTTTGAATATTTAGGGATTTGGTGTCATTTTATGTTGATCAGCGTATTGTGGTGTCTTTTTATGTGCCAAACTGTTGTTCTTTGAGTGGGTGACAATGGTAAAAATTCTGGCTTATCTGAAGATTATTGGAGAAACTTTTGCTGACTTAATTGTATGCGTTTAATTGAATTTGAAATTGGGGTTGTGCTTCTGTTGTGCTGTGCGGAAAGATTTTGATTTTGGACTTTTTTTTTTTTTTTTTTTTTTTTTTTTTTTTTTTTTTTTTTTTTTTTTTTTTTTTTTTTTTTTTTTTTAGGACTTTTAGCCATTCCAGTTGTTTGTCTCACTTCGTTGACAAAAGAGATCTGCAGTTGATGACTGAGTGACTGAAAATTAGATGTAGAGATTTCAGAGGACTTAACCAAGTTGCTAGCTGCTAAAGGCATATTTTATTTCTCTAGTAGCATTTTTAGGTATTTATATTTATTACAGATGTGATTGTAGTACAATACACATATAATTTCAAAACAAAAATCTTTTTTACTAGTGCATGTTTGTAGAGTATTTATTATTGGTAAAGTATCAATGGCAGGTACCATTGACTAGGAAGTTCAAACAAAACTTAGAAGCAGACTAAAAAGTAAGTAGTATGGATAATAAAATAATAGCAGTCTTGAGGCCTGTAATTCTTTCATGGATTAGATACATGATACTTTGCTGGCACTGAGTTCAAAAACCTGTTCCTTTACCATTTGTAATTTGACTTCAGTCATGCATAGACTTGTTGACAGCTATTTACTAGAAGTCTACCTTTGCAAGAGACTAGTACCCTGCTGTGTAGCAATAAAGGTATCAACATACCAGCTGCAAGAACTATTTTTCAGCTTTATATATAAGCATTAGAAAATGGAAAAGGCACTTCGAGCTGAAGCATTCAAACACACTTTTTATTTTGTCAGATGAGTTGCTTGGCTGCCTAATTACGGTTTTCAATAGAATTGTGCTTTATATTGTATATCTTTAAATATCAATATTCAAATTACTTTTTTGAGGTTATTTATATAAAAAATATGTTCTTGTGGAAAAAGAATTTTCCTGATTAGCAAGTTCCAGACTGTATTTACAGCCTCTTAACGTGTTACTGTATAGCAAATACACCTGCTAGTAGACTGAAAATGCATGTTTGTAGGTGAAGATGCCTGCATATTGACACAGTGTAGCTCATGGTATATGCAAGATAGTGCCATTTTGGAAAACAGCTTACCAAAACTCCAGAGTTGGAGTAAAGAAATGAAAGTATTTGTTTATAGATTTTAGAAAGCTGTAGAATGTCAGAATTTAGTGAAAGGTGAGTTTTTGTTTCTTTCTGCCCACTCTGAGGATATACTAGAAACTATATTAATATTCTCTGTGTATAATGACCCGGCTTTCTGCTCTATGTAATTCAACTCTAATCTCACCTCTGACAAAATGAGTCCAGTCTGCTTTGCTGTATCAGTAAATGGGAGATAAGTCCAATCTATCGACTTCTTTTTGGCATTTCCAATTGAACTGCTTTGGTAAATAATGGAGGTTAATTTTCTCATTTCTAGGCTGCATCTTTTAAAATTTTAGCAATCCCTCTGATCATAGATAGAGGCCTAGGAAGATTGAATGTAGTTAGCTTAACTTTTTCTGTTGCATTGCTCTACCTGGTTTATTTCTTCTGCATCTAGAAGCCAACACATACCTGTAATCATCTTTGCTTTCTCTGTCTTTTATGACTCTGAATACTGTAAACAATTCCAATCATTCTTCTTCTAACATCTTAAATATGTGAAAGCAAAGATGTGGATACACTAGTGGTGTAGTAATTTTCTTTATCTTATTCTTCAGTTCACAGAATCACAGAACAGATAAGGTTGGAAGGGACCTCGGAAGATCATCTAGTCCAACCCCCCTGCTCAAACAGGGTCACCTAGAGCATGTTAGACAGGATTGCATCCAGGCAGGTTTTGAATATCTCCAGAGAAGGAGACTTCACAACCTCTCTGGGCAACCTGTTCCAAAGTTATTTCCTGATGATTCCTAGCCTTAGATCTGTCGTTTTGATCACTACTGGGAATTGGTGTGATGTTTTCAGAGAGCTATTTATAACAATTCCAGTTCTTTTTAACTGACTGGTAACAACACTTATCATTTGTGTGTGTGTTTTTTTTTCCCTATATGCTTTCTCTTGCATTTACATGAAATCTCTCATATGGAAAACTGTTGATTTCTACTCGTATTTGACTTTGTTTTAACAAGCTATTTAGTTATACGGGGACCTTCTCTCTTGACCTATTATGTCAGTGAAAATACACTTATGCACCTCCTTATTACTCCTTTAGCTAATTCCGGTAGTAATAATTTCCCTCGGCAAAAGAGATTCTTCCTTATATTTATCCATATGCTTACTCTTCCTGTTTTTGTTATAATTTCCACCAGTTTGCCTTGTACAGGTCTGACTTATCTGTACCACTATTCCCAGACTGCTCCCAGTGAACTAATTTTGCAGTTAAATGATACAATATTTGACACCTTTAACTGCTATTTTATGGAGTAGTTTTAAGGAATAAATTTCACAGCACACTTGTTTGATCAACAGTTTCGTGTTTGACTTCCTCTGTAAATCTTGGATAAATACTGTTTGACCATGATGAAATCTTGTTACAGGCTTTTTCTAGAATATCTTCTGCTGTTGATCATGTTTGGGATACTTTTTCTTTAGGGATACAAAATAAAGAGACTGGGGAAACCTCCCTAAACTCTATAATAGTGAGTATTAGGGCAAGAAATTGATTTAGCTCTTACAGTACTTTTTTCTGGGCTCTTACCTTTGCATCTAACTCACATATTGACCCTACTGATTCTCCTACATCTTCATGCTTCTAATGTTCTTGAAACAGATTTTAATTTCAGTTTTTAATGTTAACAACTGTTATAAAGTTGTTTTTAAAACTTATTCTTGCTCTGCTTTTCTATGATTTCCAGTTAACTTGCTGTAGTTAACGCATTTTCCCCACGATTTTCGCCATTGTTTTTAGTGTTCAGGAGCAGTATCAACTTTTTCAAAGACACTTTTTTATAATTATCAATTTTTTAAAAATCTAAAATAGCCTTCTCTAGTCTGGTGCTTAATCAGGCTGGGTTTTTTGTTTGGGTGAATTTGTTTTTTTAATAAACAGTGTGTGTGTGTGTTTACTCTGGGCTTCTAACCAGTTTGCAATTAATCCTTGTCACCTGCAAGCGTTTTACACTTCTAGCTGCTCCTTTTAACAAGCTGCTTCGTTTTTATGTAGTTTACCTTTGTGAAGTTCAACTTCATTAGAATGGATTAGACATTAGATGCATTGGAGTGGAAAGATGTTTAACATTAATATATTACTGTTAGTGGCTCTGTGATTCAAAATATCACTGGTTTTGTGAACTATTTGCTCCTATGTCAGAAGTTGTTTCTCCTCTTTATACTAGCTTGCAAAAAGTGTCATTTGTAGTATCTAAAATACAGTGCGAGAATTGCTTTGCCGTATTTACGTATGTAACAGTGAGAGTTACTCCTGTGCACTCTTTCTGCTCTTGTAACATCTGCGGTTTTCCCTACCGCTTCATGCGTACTCTTAACTCTTGGCCACATGGTTTACAGTACAACTCTTAATTATACCATTCCTGCTTACTCGTGGAAATTTGAGTCTATGGAGACTGTGGCACGTATTAATAAAATCAGGTTACTTATTTGACTCTAAGTGTTGTAAAAAGTGTTGCCACTTTGCCAGTACAAACGGCTTCATTTGCATGCTGGAACTACAGTGTCTCACTAACGACCTTCCTTCCAATGAGTTTCTAGGATGCCTGATATAGCCCCATGTAGTCATGTATTCTGGGTCACCCACTAAATTTTTTAGAGTTTTGGTATTTATTTAGGAGTTTATGCATTTGATCCTGCTCTGAATGGCTATTTTTATTTATTCCATCTACCTTTTGAATCTGTCCTTTACTTTCGCATATCTGAATTTTATTGCCTTTTTTAACACAGATACAAAACTCTTTTTGACTATATCCAGAAAGGGTGTATTATTTTGAATTGTGGGCTCTTAAGTTTCTGTTGCTTTTCCCGTAGCGTTTTTGTTCAAGGATTCTTCTCTAATCTTTCAAATTAATGGCCTGAGAATTTCAGAAGGTTGTACCATGGAAGCACTGAGATTTTGCCGCCTGAATTGTGGTTTAAATTTTGCCTCTAGGATTGCTTTTCTACCCTTCCTTATGTCATTGTTACCCATGTGGGATCTGGCTACTTCCAGCACTTTGAAATCTGTCAAAGGTGCATCTGTCAGGCAAGGTATCCGCTGGTCCTCAAATCGAATAACGTATATTCTTGCTAACCATCTTACTCATCCTGCCTTCTGTTACTGGCTAGGATCTCTTTCCTTTGTCCAGTGCCTTCAAGATGGAAGGTCATCATGTAGCTGATAGGAATCATAGAATCATAGAATGGTAAGATTGGAAGGAACCTCTGGAGATCATCTAGTCCAACCCTCAGCATAGCCCGTACGAGGATTGAACCCATGACCTTGGCTTTAGCAGCACCACACTCTAACCAACTGAGCTAAACCTGCCTCCTGAATGTCCCACCTGTAGTACTATTAGCTTCTAAGCTGAAACTTTTCTGACCAAGATGCTCTGTTCTGGGCTGGAATAGTTGGATGATTGCCTGGGACAGTTTTGCCATATCTCTAGAAGTCTGTTAATGTACCTCAATCTCAGCACCTGATAGTACTAGCTTGAGGAGACAGTACTCCGACTTCAGGTGCATATGTGAACATCTGCTGACTCTCCACATGCAGAGCATGCAGCGTGGAACCTAGGAAGCTCCCTCTCTCCTGAACCATACAGAATACTATTGAATACTATAAAAATATGAAATACTATGAAATACTGTATTTTGTTTCTCTTCAACGTTTCGGTAAGAAGGAATATTTGGGTGTTGTTTCCTGCAGCCAGTTCTTAATCTGCATACTTGGATGTGTTTCTCTTTCAAATAAGCTGAAGATTAGAGATGTTAAATTACAAAATTGTACCAGTGCAAAATTCTCTTTACCTAGTTCTTTTGCTCATTACCAGGACTCATTCCATTATGTTTTAGTTTGTGTTCACTAGCTGTAGCACAGATAAAGAATCTTGAATTTATATTATCATAGTAGATAATTTATTTTCCTTAAGAAATTCCTGAGGCTTACAAATTCCTAGTAATCAGTATTTTGTGTAGAAGAAATTTTTAGTTGTAATTTAGAAGTTTGTAATTCTAGAAGTTGTAATATGGCTGTAAGCTGAATCCAAGGTAGATGTCATTTATATCTGTCACTGTGTTGCATATGCTTGAGGCTGTGAACACTGAGAAAATTTCTGTGGTAGGAAACTTGCTTCAGGCTGATGTTTCAGGAGTTAAGGGAAATTCGGTAAAAAGAATTCAGCCATTTTTCAAAATAAATGTCAACACTACCTTGATGATGTTTTGTCCTTTCTTCATATGTCCAGGATGAAGTTTGTCATATAAACTCTCTAGTACTTCCATGCTTTGAGGCAGAGATTTCAACTTTGACATCAAATCTAAAAGGATGACCCTATTGCTGGAGTTGTAATAGCATGTCTCCATTTGACTAAGTTACAGGCCTCTGAAAACTGTACTTTGCACAGGCTTGATAGATACTTCTTATACTGTGGTAGCTAGTTGTGTGAAGATTCCATGTACACTGGGCAGGCTCTGCCCTAGAGCTGCAAAAACTATGCAGACCTTGCTGTGTAATAGCTGGATGCAGATGAAGTTTGCAAGGGACATAAGGGGCAACAAGAAGATTATCTGCTACTGCATTAACGATACAAGGCTGGACAAGGAAAACGTGGCTGAGGGAGCTAGCCAATTTTGTGTCCTTGTGAGGCCACTCTTGATAATCTTTGAAAGGTTGTGGTAATTAGAGGAAGTTCCTCAGGAGTGGAAGAAAGCAAATATGACTCCTGTCTTTAAAAAGGGTAAGAAGGAGGATTTGAGGAACTATGGACCAGTCAGCTTCACATCAATCCCTAGGAAGGTGATAGAGCAAATCCTTCTGGAAATTCTTTCATAACATATAAAGGACAAGAATGTGATTGGGAGTAGTCAGTGTAGATTTATGAAGGAAAAATAGTGTTTAATTAGCCTCAGCCTTCCACAGTAAGTTGACCTCCTTGGTACTTGAGGGGAGAGTAGAGATTGTCACTTATCTTGACTTTAGTAAGGTCCCTATAATAGCCTCATAAACAAACGGGTGAAGTAAAGACTAGATGTGGACAATGAGGTGGATGAAAAACTGTTGAACCACTGGCTCACAGTGATCAGTGACACAAAGCTCAATAGAGACCAGTTCCTAGTGGACCAGAGGTCGATACTGGGGCCGGTAGTACTTAACATTTTCATTAGTGACCTGAGTGACACAACAGAGTGCACCCTCAGCAAGTTTGCAGATGACAGAATTGGGAGGAGAGGTTTACAGACTATGTAGGTTGTGGTGCCATTCAGAGGGATCTTGACAGGCTGGAGAAATGGGCCAACGTGAAGTGCAGCAAAGGGAAATGCCAAATCCTGCACCTGGGAAGAAGTAACCTCATGTACCAGTACAGGTTGGGGACTGACCTGCTGGAAAGCATCTCTGCAGAAAAAGGCCTGGGTGTGCTGGTGGACAACAGGATGGACGTGAGTCTGCAGTATGTCCTTGCAGCAAAGGCCAATGGTATCCTGGGCTTCATTAGGCAGAGCATTGCCAGCAGGTCAAAGAAGGTGAACCTGGAGCAAGCGCAGCAGAGGGCCATGATGGTTAAGGAACTAGAGCATCAGACTTTCAAGGAGAGGCTGAAAAAGTTGAGACTTAGCCTGGAGAAAAGAAGGCTCAGGGGGATTTTATCACTGTGTAAATATCTGGTAGGAAGGAGTAAAGACAGAGTAAGACTCTTAGTGGTGCCCAGTGACAAGAGGCAGTGGGCACAAATTAAAAGACAAGGAATTCCATTTAAACTTAGAAAGGAACTTTCATACTGTGAGGGTCATCAAACGCTGGAGCAGATTGCCCAGAGAGGTTGTAGAGTCTCCTTCCTTGGAGATGTTAAAAACCCTGAATGCACAAGATACTGGGCAGCCTGTTTGAGCTGACCCTGCTTTGAGCAGGAGTGTTGGACTAGATGATCTGTAGAGGTCCCTCCCGATGTCAGCTATTCTGTGATTCAATGAATATTAGCTCTTACAAAATGCCAGACATGAGACTTTGTGCAACTGTATTTCTTGTATCTTATTGTAAATCTTTGCATACTTTTTTGTTATAATACTCTCCCTGTGTAAAATGGATGATCAAGGAATGAGAAGAGAGACTCTTTAGGAGTCTTCTCATGCAGAAGCTCTCAGATGCAAAGAAGCTCTTATTTGTATTAGGTGCATGTATTGACTTGAAGGATGTCTAGAGAATGAAAGAGATGTTAGCAGGCACAGCAGGAGAAATCTTGTAGTTATTTTACTTCAATGACAGTCTTCAAAGTTGGATTCTTTCCCTCTCTGAGGGAGCTAAGGCTTTAGGTATTGAATTTAATGGTAAAGAAATACTTAAATTTCTCACAGACGGCTGCTTACAAACCCGTCATCTTCTGGATGTCCAGGGTAAAATATCTGACATCTAGCTTGCATACACGCTGAAAACTTAAGATGCAGTTTAAATTAACCAGAATTGTTCTTCCAGCATGGTTAGAATTATAAAATGCTAACTTCTTTGAAAAATGAGTATCTGAAATGGAGCACTCAAAATGAGTTTGTAATTGTAAAATCAATGTCTCTTGCTAACGTAAAGTAATAATAATGCCATCTTATCCACGGAGTTCTGA
Source organism: Rhea americana (assembly GCF_003343005.1). NCBI lineage: Eukaryota > Metazoa > Chordata > Aves > Rheiformes > Rheidae > Rhea > Rhea americana. The sequence continues at coordinate 3,736,945 of NW_028186879.1, forward strand.
GAATATGAATTAAAGTTTGGGAAACGTTCTTAGTGCAGGAGGGACTGCATGTCAAAAGCTTGTGAGGTTAATAATTATATGTTCAAAATGGGCTTAAAGCCATGTAATGCACAGTAAGAATAAGATGAGGGCTGATTCAATGACTGTTTTCATTCTGCAGAGAATGGTAAATGTGGTAAGAGTATAAAGCTAAAGTGTTATAATGGAGGAATTCCAAACTGCGGAATTTTATGACTGTTAACAATATATTGAATTTGGGGCATTTAACTTTGAACTGCTTGACATTATGATCTAAATATTACAATCTAGCATTGTATTTTCTATAAGAAAAAGAACAGATACTGGGAAAACGCATGAATAGTTTGGGCTTCTGCTGTTGCAATTAGACAGTGTTTCCTTTTCACAGTGCACAGCTTAGAATGCCCTTCAAGGTTCAGAACATAAGAGTTTTGTTGGTCTGTATCTGGGTCTGTAGGTTTTGTTTTTTGCTAGTTACCTGTCTTTATGAGAAGTATTAACATTTAAAACTATGAAATCTATGGATAGTAGATTTAACATCTTTAATGTTTAGCTTTATCAAAAATAGATTTAGAAAGAGTAGAATTATTAATACAGACATGAAAACAAAATCTTAACAGAAAATATGTATAGGTAAAAAATTCTTTTGAGCAATTCTAGACTTGCAAAAGTGCAAGCATAAATGGAGAGATGACAAAAATCATTTAAGATCTCAGTAAGTAACTTCGAGATGTCAAAAACACAGGAGCCCTACCTCAACGTGTTTGTGCGAAATCATGTTATGTTTAACCTTTCTTTTAATATAGAAACTTTATCTAGACTGTTAGTGAAAACTTGTTACTGTCTGAACTGTTCTTAACTTGTAGAGGCACTGCTGCTTCCTCCATTATCTCCTCAGATACGTTTATTAATTGGAATTGGGTACTATACAGTAGATCTTGAGGAAACCCTTAATCTCTTACCCCTTGATGATAATTGTATTAGACTGTAGCAGCCTTTTCTCGTACTCAGAGTAAAAACTAAGACTGGTACTACTATTGTTATTATGTGCATGAGCAAAAATCCATCACCTGAAATTCTTTGTAAAATACGTTGTGTTTATTGATAATTTTAAGAAAGTGAATCATATAGCTACAGTATATCAAAGGTGGGGGGGTTTATGCTCTGCTAACTCCCACATGTTTCTGATATCACAGTTATGAAATGATCCTTTTTTCATAAGAGCATGAAAATAACCATGTAGATTCAGAAAAGGAAAAACAGAGAAATAGGGCAAGTGTATATAATACTTTTCCTAATACTCTGGCCACTTGTTGTTTAGTGATTTACAGAGAAACCACCTTTGACTCAGGATTTATTGACTTCCGGTTGTTTCCTTTTCCGTGAACATCTCCAGATTTCACTTGGATGCAAAACCTTATTGTGTCTACAGCATAGAATTGTAGAATCGTAGAATCAGTAAGGTTGGAAGGGACCTCTGGAGATCATCTAGTCTCCACTACTTCCCTGCTCAGCAGGGTCACCGAGAGCATGTTAGACAGGGGTTGCATCCAGGCAGGCCTTGAAGATCTCCAGAGAAGGAGACTCCACAACCTCTCTGGGCAACCTGGTCCAGTGCTCCGTGACTCTCACAGGGAAGAAATTCCCCCTCACGGTCAGGCAGAACTTCCTGTGCTTCAGTTTCTGCCCATTGCCTCTTGTCCTGTCACACAGGACGACTGAAAAGAGTTTGCCCTCGTCTCCTTGACACCCTCCCTTCAGGTACTTGTACACATTGATAAGGCCCCCCCTCAGTCTTCTCTTCCCCAGGCTGAAGAGGCCCAGCTCTCGCAGCCGTTCCTCACAGGGCAGATGCTCCAGCCCTCTGATCATCTTTGTAGCCCTATGCTGGACTCTCTCCAGTAGCTCCATGTCTCTCTTGTACTGGGGAGCCCAGAACTGGACACAGGACTCAAGGTGATGCCTCCCAAGGGCTGCGTAGAGGGGCAGGATCACCTCCCTCGACGTGCTGGCAACACTCTTCCTAATGCAGCCCAGGACACCATTGGCCTTCTTGGCCACAAGGGCACATTGCTGGCTCATGGTCAACGTGTCATCCACCAGCACTCCCAGGTCCTTCTCTGCAGAGCTGCTCTCCAGAAGGTCAGCCCCCAGCTTGTACTGGTGCCTAGGGTTATTTCTCCCTAGGTGCAGGACTCTGCACTTGTCCTTGTTGAACCTCAGGAGCTTCTTCTCCGCCCAACTCTCCAGCCTGTCCAGGTCTCTCTGAATGGCAGCACAGCCCTCAGGTGTATCAGCCACTCCTCCCAGCTTGGTATCATCAGCCGACTTGCTGAGGAGGCACTCTGTCCCCTCTTCCAGGTCACTGATGAAGAAGTTGAACAGGATGGGACCCAGTACTGAGCCCTGGGGGATGCCACTAGCCACAGGCCTCCAGCTGGACTCCACGCCACTGATGATGACCCTCTGAGCTCTGCTTTTCAGCCAGTTCTCAATCCATCTCGCTTTCCACTCGTCTAACCCACACTTCCCGAGCTTCTCTAGGAGGATGTGATGGGAGACAGTGTCGAAAGCCTTGCTGAAGTCAAGGGAGTCAACGTACCCTGCTCTTCCCTCATATACCCAGCCAGTCATTCCATCATGGAAGGCTATCAGATTGGTTAAGCAAACCAATAGAATAGAATGTCATAGAATCAAATAGGTTGGAAGGGACCTTTGGAGGTCATCTGGTCCAACCCCCCTGCTCAAGCAGGGTCACCTAGAGCATGTTAGGCAGGGTTGCATCTAGGCAGGTTTTGAATATCTCCGGAGAAGGAGATTCTACAACCTCTCTGGGCAACCTGTAACCCCCCCCCCCAACACACGCGCACACACGCACACTTGCTGGGGCCCAGGCTTGAACCAAGGACCTTTAGATCTTCAGTCTAACACTCTCCCAGCTGAGCTACATCCTTACTAGTGTACAACGGTGAAGTACTTAACAGTTTTACTCATTGCTATGTCATGAGCTTTCTCCTGATGTGCTTGTTGTGTATGAAGTTTCCCATGCCTTGACTTTACACCATTACTTCCAATATAGTCTCTGCCAACTTGTCCTGGCCACTTTTGAATGTATATACTTTTGTCACGTCCTCTTCCAGTTGTTTCTTTTCCAGGCTGAAGAGTTCAAGCATATCTAGTCATACACTTTATGAAAGACATTCAAGCTTCGATAGCGTTTCACCCTGCTTTTTTTGTTGTGCTGAGTTAGATTCAAGTTGCTGATGCCTGAACAGGTAGCAAGACTCATTTAGTTACCCAAGCTTTCAAGTGAAAAGAGGAATAGCAAGTGTTATGAATCCTCTTCCAAAAAGAGAAAAAGGCAAGAAGAAAACTCTTTTGGTCGTTTACCTTTTGATTCAAAGGAAAAGATTGATGGCTGATTTCTGTCCTGATGCTTCTTTCAATGTCTTGACAAAGCAGTTAATTTCCAAGACAGGTATCCTTTTTAATGTTTAATGTGTAAGTCAAAGCTAGAAAGAGACTGATGTTTTATCCAAATTCTGTATTTGCAATTGAGTACAATGCGAAGTATCTCAGTATGCTAAGATGCAGTGTAAAATTATATTAAAAGCTTCTTTGTACCAATAAGTTACCCTTCATAATGAATCATATTTCTGGTGAGTAATGGAACTGTGACTGCAGAAGTCTTTTAGAAATCCAGCACAACTGATTACAGAACATGCAAGAGCGGGTATTTCCTGTGTGAGTATTTGCTTGTTCCAGAGAAGTCAGTTGAGCTTAATGATGTGTTTAGTCATTTCATCTTATCTTCAGCAGGTTTTTTAGAATAAGAAATAATGCTAATTGCCATTGTAAGGTGATGTCACTTGCGCTTTACACTGTGTAGAGTATCTTGAGGTTGGTCTACACTGTGATTGCAAAATAGAAGTCTAGTCAAGAAGCACAGAAGCTACATTTAAACTGGCTGAGTATTAGCACAGTATTAGTAGCACATTTATCACAAGAGCATGACAATTCAGTCCTGTTGAGAAACTTAGCAAAAGACATGTTAGAGGGAAATCTAAATTTTCTTTAACTGCGTTCAACAGATGATGAAACAGCTGCCCTGAAGTTGTGGAGTATTATATGCTGTGTTGAAAAATGTATTTATTTATATTGAGTTAAAGGATCCTTTGTCCATTTGTAAACTTTATGCTGCAGTTGCCAATTTTGGCTCTAGCCGTAAGTGTTGAAAGTCAATAGCCAGCATATTTGCTTTTCAAGAGCAGGTAGTAGATTATCCTAAACTATGAAGATCCTGATAGTTTCTAAGAGCATAAGTATTATGCTTGCTTTCTACCATGGTTTTGACATAAAAGTTCAAATAATTCCTAAATTTTATTAAAGACTTCAAGACCAGGAGAAATCAGTTACCTACCGTACAACACACTTCAGGTATTTCTTTGTTCAGGTCAAGTTAATCAAACCTGAACTATAAGCTTTATCAGGTAAGTTGTTGTTGCCTTGCTAATACACTTGCAATTGTTGGTGAAGCAAAATGATAATTTTTTTCTATATGGTCATATAAATAAGGGAATGTTTTCTAATCCTGTTTCGAAAACATATGTCTTGATACTATAAAACAGTTCAGCCAGGGCACACTATAGTCTCTTATGCTTCTCATGGAGTTGTCTGAAAACTACATGGGTCAATTCTGCTGTGGCCTGAAGTAGATCTATTATAACCAAATGTGTGTGATTGAGTTTGCAAACCTACAACTTGATGCCTGAATACGGTCTGCATTTGGAAGGCCCCTGTCTTGCAGTCACGTGATGGGGAGAACTGCTGGCTGGGAAGGACAGTAGCAGAGAAGATCTGTTAGAAGAATTAATGTGGCCCATGGTCTGGTGTCTCCTCACACCCGAGGGGTCCCTGGGTGTTGTGTGATTCATTCTGTCAGACTGTGCTGGGCTTTAGGTAATAAATTCCTGGGGGTAGCTTAGAAATTAAGCTTTCTGTGGTAAGTATAATGTTCATATGCTAGTAATGTTTTCATCTTATTGAACAAATGGTTTTCTACATAAAATTCCTGTGAACAATTGTTTCATTGTCTTAAGAAATGAGTGTTCTCCAGTGTTAAAATTGACCTGGATGAGGGATCATTTTGCTAGAGTTCATTTCCCTAGTCATTGTCACCATCTACATTAAGAAAAAGAACTCAAAGGTATTAGAGCCACCAGTATGCTGGGAAATAGATATATTAACAGGGGAAAAAAAATCTTACCTTTAAATAGCTTATCTACTAAAAGAATGTACTGATCACTTTAGTCTATGAACTTACCTGCCATAATTTTGTTAGACCCCAGCAGTGTCTCAGTGCTTTTGCAGCATGCATTAATTCATTCATTTGCTGCAGCTTATGCATTCTCTAGTGTTTTAGTGTCTCCCTGCGTACACATGTAAAACATATTTTTATGTTGCTCTCAGGTTTCCCTTTCAATGGCACTCCTTAGTCTTACTCTTACCAATTATCAGGTGTACTCTCCATTGCATAATTTGTAAAGGGAAGGGAAATGTACTCAAGCTTACCTCTCGAGGATTGTGTATGATTCTGTGCATCTTCAATTCTTCCAATTCATTTGCCTGGGTTTACTTTTTTCTTTTCCTAGTGATATTTAAAGGCAGGCTGTTGCTTGCACTGTTTTGTTGAATGTCAAAGCTATGCTGCTGCTGCTGTTACCTTTCAATTGTTGCCCAATTAAATCCAAATCTCTTCAAAAAATAGATATGTCTTGGGATGGTTGTTTTGTTTCCACTAGGTGGTCTTTTCATCAAAAGCAAGGAAGGGAATGATAGCTCACTGTGAAGCTATCAGGTCTTAAGGTCTGCATCACTGCTTTGTAGTAGTTTTTACTCATCAGTTTGAGAGGGGTGTGCCTTATTTTATTTATGTATTTTTAGTCAGTCAGTCCTTGGATGCATTGCTAACGATTTGTTATCAGCGCCCTCTAGTGAATCTTCCCTTGGTGCTTTCTGATTTTAAGGTCACTTGACATCTGTCTATTTTTTTCAATTTTTTCCATTTTTCTAATTCCTCTGTTTATTTCCAGGGGGCTTGTGCATCCTTCGATCTTCCTTGGTAAATTTACACTAAGCTTATTTCAAGTGGATTTCAGTTGTTAAACTTCTTTACTGCTGAATGTGCACTTAGCCCTAGCTTGTGGGGGAGTAGAACAATTTTTGTCTCTTAGAGTCATTTAAGAGCTTGGAGCTTATCTTTGCCAAAATTTTATTTGAGGTGAAGAACCTATTTTTCATAGCTGAATTTGCATTGCTGGTAAGGGTTATGATCTGTGAAATTTCAGACATGTTTACATCTTTAGTTGCATTCCTTAACCATAAATGTCACCTGCTACCTAGAGAGTCTTCTTTTCTGGTATCCCTCTTATGCCATACAGTATTTTGTGCAGTTTTGTTCAAATTGTATTTATCATTTAAAACTTTCAGTGTTTAACACTTTTACAGAAAAATGTCTATCAGTGTTTATGTATTTCTCCATTATTTCTCCATTCATATTCTATCTATATGGAATCTTGCTACTTGTTTATTCCTTCTACTGTCTTTACTTTGGATTCCTAATTAATTTCCCTCTTGTTTTTCCTTCAGGGTCTTTCCTGACACTTTTGAAGTTTTTTTTTTTTTTCATATTCTGACATACTCTGTTTGTCACTGACATTTATTTTTTCCACTTGTCTTCTCTCCCTAGTGTTGTTTGGTCTGATTTACAGCCTCTTTTTACACCATTTGGAATTGTAATTGCTATCATTAATTTTGCATTTCAGCAGTTCTCTCTCAACAATGACAACGGTTCAATCAAATTAGTGTGTATAATATTAATACAATTGTTAAATATTTGTATATTCCTTATTGTATTGACTCTGTCATTATTATTGTTTTTTTCCAGAATCTCATCTGTTGCAAACAGATGTCTCAACAAAAGCAATTTTATTTCAGGAATATTTTCTTCGTATATGCCATTTTTAATATATATATCTTTGATGAAAATAGTATGCAAGTCTGTAGTTTGATATCTTTGGGATGTGAGGTTATGAAATTTTATTGTAGTTTATGTAAGTTGTCTGGTCCTACAGTCACAAAGAGAAGAGACTGTATCTCAGACTCTACAGAGAGTCTGGGAGATTTCTAGATTAATGGTTTCTGTGGGGTTATGAATTTAGTTGGTGCTTGGAGGTATGTTTCTGTTTTAAGCTTGAAATACTTTCAAACACAAATTGTCTGGGAGTGAGAAATTGCCCGCTCCCTTCTTTGAGCAAAAGGGTGAAAAAAAAACATACAATTTGCTTCTCTATTGTATGCCAAACAGTATACATAAAGTCCGCTTAAAATTCAAGTGATGTTTTGCCAAATATAAAGACATAGTGGCAGTATAGTCTCTCTCTTTCTATCGCTTTATTCTTTGTCACAATATTTCTAATATAACAACTGTATTTCACTGGATAGTTAGAAAAACTGATATGGTATAGGAAAAAAAACACAGAAAATATTTGATACTGTGTATTTCATAAGAAGTTTGTTTAGACCAGTGTCATTRTTTTCTAGTTCACAGAATGTGTGTGTAAAGCTCCTCATGTGTGTAAGTGTGCTTGTGTTTTATGTGTGTATATGTGAACACACACAGAGTATCTAAGTCCTTGAAAATAAGAAAACTGTGATTTTTTTTATCACAAAAAGGCAAAAGATTGTGTGTTTCTTTACAAATAACAGGCATGTAATTTTAATTTCGAATTGAGATTGTTTAGTATTGCTTGTGATCACTTGTGAGAATACAGTGCAGTTTTGTCTTCAAGTTGTGCCCAAACCCTTGGTTCTTGAGGTCCTGACAGTTAGTTCAATATTATTTCTATAATTTTCACATATATAAGTACTCAGCTTTACCAGACATGGGAAAATGCAAGCTTCTAAAGGTTTGCCTTGTACCCCTCCTGGGAGGGGAGAGCCATAATCCCAAGTATTTCACGGTTTCAGCCRATTGCCTGACATGGTCCCACCTGCATGTGTTTAGCTGTTAGGCTATCTGTGCTCTGATAGCTAGTGACATAATGCATCTAAAATGCGTGTTGTGTGTAGGGATCAGCCCATGTGTGTGAAGCTTGATGTTTCAGGTTCCTGCTCATGGGCAGCTAGCAGACATTAGGCTTCTAGATTAGTAAGAATTTTAGGACTTTAACCTGTTCCGGTGATGACCTTTTCCAGGGTTATCTGTTTTAAATTATTTCTGCAAGGTGTGAAAGAGTGGGGCAAGGTATATGTTRCCAGACAGCTGACTTCTTAGACCCCTTGTAGATTTTAATTTGCCTGTTGTAGATTCTGAGAAAKCCATCTTTGTTTTAATAAATCGCATCAGTTCACCTGTTTTCTGTTTATGCKCCCTCCCCAGTTTGGAAACTTCCTGCAGCTTCTTCTTGTTTAGTTTTGTTAGGCCTGTAAATTATACATGTCAAAATTAGGAAGTTTTAATATTTTTCTAGGCAAGAACTACACTAAAAAAGATTAATCTATTTTAGTGTAGGAGGAATGATTGAGCTCTAGATGTGTTTTACAAGATTGAATCATTCTTGTAGCTCATCTTTGAACCTTAYCTGATGTTTTTGGTTTTGTTTCTTTTAATGAATGAATTTCAGAATAAAACTTCAGCATTTGTGGCTTCATCAACTTGTACATGAAGGCAATGTGATACCTATACTCTTGGTCAAGATTTTCTTGTTCATTTCTCATTGACAGAAAATCTTAAATTTATCCTGTGCAGCAAAATACATATAATAAACCCTGCATCATTTTATTTTATGTAATAAACCCAGAATCATTTTTGGAAACATTGCTTTTCAACGTAAAACTGTGTGTTCATGGCCTTGTACATGACTCTGTGTGTGTGCATGGCCTTGTATACGGCTATATTAAAGTGAACRTTTGATTAGTCTTACCACTGTGCTTTGATTTTTGGTTTGTCTGAGCTATCTTTTGATATTTACTCTATTTACATTTTATCACATATTGTATTGTCTGTAGGCTTTGTTGACAAGCCGTATTTTTTAGGTGCTTTTTAAACCATTTCTTTAACTTTCCACTTCTTTATCAGAAAATGTTATTACRAAGCTAGCAAGATACGTATTTTTCTATTTCTCTCTTGATTTGAAAGGAATTTCAAAACAAGAGTGAGTCTTATTCCTATTAAAAGTAATATGTAGTTTTCAATTGTAAATGACAGGAGAGAGAAATATTTTTATTCAACGCATCTGGTAAAATTCTTCTCAAAACATTCAAAGTCCTGGACAGGAAAATTTTCAGTATGAGACATAGAAGTGAATGAATCTAAAACACAAAATCAGAAGGGCACGCTGTTTTGTCCAGAATGAGAATAGTATGTGTGGATTCAAGCTGAAAAAGCCTTGTGCTGTATATGCATGCACGGGTGTAGGGGGGGAAGTCAGTGCATTACGCTTTGCGATGACAATGGACACTGCCAAATTTCTGCTGAGGTAGTGAAGCAAGTCTGGTGCAAGTTGTGGAAGATGGTCAGAGTGACTTTGTCATTCTTCCGCATCTTAGAAAAGGAAGGTAAAGATGCAACAAAATCAAGATGTGAGTCCCAACTCAGTGCTGATGCAAATAGCTTGTGGATTCCAAGATAGCAGGACCAATATAAATCAAAAAGAAAGCACAAGTTGAAAGTTTGGAAGAAAGATGTAGAAAGTTATTTGCCTGTTCTTAATATATCAGAATGAATCAAATGAATATAGAACAAAAGTATCAGAATGAATATAAAAAAATATAGCAATGGATAAAGGAATAGATGAGAGTAGGGGGCAAATGGCAGGAAGCAAAGAAAATGCAGAAGCAATAAGTGATATATTTACTTCATGAGCAGACTATCTTCTATACCAAGTTTGAAAATGTAACCACCTTTAATCATTCATCAGCTGGGATTGTTCTCCCCCAAGCCATACCGTGAAAGGCACTGTGTGATCATTCCCAAACCTGCTTCAGGCGAAATCCACTGCRTTAGCACATATCACTGGTGATAAAATGATAATGAACAGGGGAAAAGGAGAGAAGGGATAATAGCCGCCTTAGCTGGCACATCTGTTTGTGGAGTGATGTCTGTTACCTTAATGAAAGGATGCTATATTGGTTTTAAAAGAGAAAAGTACAATATCTGTAAACCAATGCAAGGAATCAAGAAAATAGAGCTACATTGCTGAATCAGGTAAAGAAAGAGATGTTAATAGGTACACAGTTGGTTGTCATTCATACATGAGGCACAAACTGAAGAGAGGAAACGGGAATAGTAGAATAAGTAAAACAATTCAGTGAGTTCAGAAGGATCTTCAGTAGATATTTAGAAAACTATACAACTGGGTAGGGTCCATTGGGATTTCAAATCTAAAACTTTTCTGTAGCCGATAACCATATCATATATAATTCAAATCACAAATTACTTAACCTACATTTTAACCCATTATGGCTTGTGGCTTTTGATTTCCTAATCTTTTAACTGGAAGATTRTTCCAGAATTTCGTATTGTTTGGAACCATCAGGTTTTTAAGCTACATCTATTTGTAGTCAGAGTGTTTTTTTTTTCTTTGTCCTCTCATTAATATTTTAAAGCTATAATTGTTCTTAATCATTGATAACTTTCCCTTACTATCCCGTGTTTTTATAGGGAGCAGTTGTATCCCTTGTAGTTTTCATTTTGCGTGATGCCAAACTTCTTGCATATATTGTTTGCTCTCCTGATCATAGTAATAGCTCAGCTGATCACCCATAACATTAGAAAGGATGCTCTAGACCCTCAGGGTTTAAATAGAAATCACTCTTGGGGAAAGTGATACTGATAGGATTCGTTATAGAATCATTTTCCCCACTTGCAATCTGACAGACAAATGCTAGTAGTAGTGTACCTACAAGGACTATGCTACAGGTAGACTACATCTTGGTCAGTTACGAGGACATTGTAGAAGCTCTACTCACAGTATATAAATGTAAAAAATAAGTTTGAATGGAAAATAATCAAAAAAGGCACCAAAGTTTTGATTTGKTTTGGTTCTTAAACACTCACAAACAAATCCACAAAAAACTYTGAGAAAAAAAAGAAAATGGTGAATTGAGAGCACAAAGAGCATAGGTGCTGAATTGTGGAGGAAGGGCAGAAAGTAACTGGAATTCTTCATACCAAACAAGAAAGAAAAAACTTTCAGGGAAGGATTCCAGACATAAGAGAAAATATAAGCACTTCAGAAAAACAGAAGACTAGAGCAGAAGCTCGACTACATGTGATGTCAAAGGGGATAAAGTGAGACATGCTAGAAGTCAAGCAAGTTAAGCTTTGTAAAAGGTATTAGGTTTGCCTGTCTGAAGGGAAAAARAAAAAAAAAAAAAAAAAAAAAAAACAGCTAGTTAGGTATTTAAAATCACAGAAAGGTTCAAATTGGAAGGCACCTCTGGAGGTCATCTAGTCCAAGCCCCCTGCTCAAGTTGGGTCGTCTAGAGCAGGTTGCTCAGGATGGTGTCCAGATGAMTTTTGAATATCTCAAAGGATGGAGACTGCACAACCTCTCTGGGCAACCTGTTCCAGTGCTCTGTCACCCTCAAAGTAAGGAAGTTTTTCCTAATGTTCAGGTGGAACTTCCTGTGTTTCAGTTTGTGCCCRTTGCCTCTCRTGCTATTGTTGGGCAMCACTGAGAAAAGTCTGACCCCATCCTCTTTACACTCTCCCTTCAGATATTTATACACATTTTTAAGATCCCTTCTCAGTCTTTTTTCCAGGCTGAACAGTCCCAGCTTTCTCACTTTACTCATATGAGCGATGCTTCAGTCCCTTAATCATCTTAGTAGCCCTCCGCTGGACTCTCTCTAGTAGCTTACATGCAGAGACATCTCTGTTGTACTGGGGAGCCCAGCACTGGATCCAGCACTCCAGATGCAGCCTCACCGGGGCTGAGTAGAGGGGGAGGATTATGTCCCTTGACCTACTGGCAATGCTCCTCATAATGCTACCTAGGATACCAAAATGTTGAAATAAAACACTTAGTTAACTAAAACTAAATTGAAAATTTTGTCTCAATTTTAAATTAGAAAAATGCTGGTAAATTCTGGTAGAAGAGGTGGAGTGTCTATATGTGTATTAGGACCTTTACAGTGCAAGCAAAACCAAGGTCTCAATGTCCTCACATCAGATCTGTGTAAGAATACCGTTATTATTTGAATGGCACAGTCCTAATTCTGAAATTTGAGTGGGAAAAGTCATGTAGGCAGTTATAATCCTACTGGATTTACAGTTTAACATTTTTGCAACAAATCTGAATGGCAAATGTCTTTAAGAATGTAGATGCAGGTGAGAAACATAACAAACCGTAAGCAATTTACCGATGTCAGATTCTTCCAGACTAATCCAGTGTCTTTGCTTGGTAAAAGAATGGATTTTCTTAATGAGGGAGGCAGTGCATTTTTTATTTGGATATCAGTAAATATTTGGTTCACTTTCATAAGGGAAAGTTACTAATTTATTTAGACATTTTTAGTAAAGCTAGTTTGAAGAATAAAACAAAACGACTGGSTAGTGGTGTTACTCTGGATGCAGAGGCAAGTAAACTGTTCCTTGGATAAGTTTTAGCTTCTAAATTCCCTTTCTTAAGATTTATCCCAGTTGGTGCTTTGGTAGGAAAGATGGGAAGGAAGGATGAAACCATATTTGCTCATCTGGGAAAATGCTACCAACACTTGCTACTGGAGCTAGCAAGATCATCTACTAATTCATCAATTAGCAGTGTTACCTCTGAGAAATGGTGCAGGATTGATTAAATATTGGAGGACTGGAAARGATAAATGTGCCAGTTGCCAAATTGGGGAAGAGGAGTCAAGGAGAGAGGGTGCAGTCATCTTAATACTGACTTGCAAAAAAAAGAAAAACATAAAAGTTTTTCAAGTATTTGTATTTATCTGCAAGATGATGAAGAGATTAATAATAGCACAAGTTTATCAAGAATAAAAGAATAAATAATTTCTAGTTTAATTTCTTGCTGTGATAAAACAGTAGAACCTGTGAAAAGAAAAGCAGCAGTAGCTGTCTTATATTTTTATTTTAATATAAGGCTGTATTTTGTGATACTTTTGTAAATAACTCAGAAACATGGTTTAGGAGAAACTAATATACAGTAAATGCAAAGTTGGTTGGATTACTATAGCTATTTAGTAGTTGTTAATGACTTGCTCTCAAAATGCAAAGGTATATTGAGTAGGGTTCCTTAGAGACCTGCCTGGAGTCTGTTTCCACTTTCCATTTCTTTTCTATCTGGTGAAATGGGTGATAAAGTAGAGAGTAACTGCAGTCAATCTGCAGATGACCTAAAACTGGAAAGGGACCATGTTGGAAACAAGATTGCTTTTCAAAATGATCTTGCAAAACCGGAAAAATGATCTAGAAACCGATAGGTGAAATTCAGTGGAGGTAAGAAGGTTTGACATGTCATGAGTAAGTCATAGCAGTCCTCCAAGAAAGGAGTTGCCTTTTTTTTTGTTTTGATAGCATTAAACTGTATCAAAAGGTGATCCTTCCACTGGGACGTACAGTTAGAGTCGCAGCCAAATGAGCACGGTCAGCGCTGCCCTGCCTGTGGTCAGCACTCGAGAGCCTCGGCTGGTGCGTGTACTCCCAGGAAAGCGTGGAGCCCGTGGGGCTGGGCGAGGGCCGCCAGGGTGATCGGAAATGTGGGAAAGATAAACCGTTTTCAGTTGTGTGGCCAACAGAAGAGAAGATTGAGGAAAGTGTGTGGTTTTCTCCTATGTGAAAGCTCTTGCAGAAATAAATACTCTGTTGTCAGTTTTAATGGCAACTATGATAAGTGAAAAAAAGGTTCAAATTCTACTAAGAATGATTTAAGGTGGATATTAGAGAAACTTTTATAAATGTAAGATTAGTGAAAGAATGAAGCAGATTGCGTGAGGAAGTTTTGAATTATTGTTGGGATTTAAAGAACTAGTTTAGCAAATATGTAGCTATAGTTTTTTCTACATTTGGGAATAAATTGGAAATGGACTTAAAAAACTGCTTCTTGCCTTTRCCCATGTTTTTCTGAAGCAGAAGTATTCAAGTCTAGGCAAGGTAACGTCAGTCAGTGGTTACATGTACATAGCCAAAGAGAGATTTTATTTTGAAGCATCTTTTTAATGCTGTACTAGGAATTTGAATTCTAGCTGCTGRTATATTCAGACTAATTTTAAACAGTGTATTTGTGTGATCATAGCTTTCACTCAGAAGTCTGTCACTCACTTTTCGATGGTCTGAATTTTGGTGGGATCTCTTCAACATGACTGTCAAGGTTATTTTAACCTTCTAACAGTGTTTTTTCTTTCTGTGTATCATGAAGGGTGGTCATCTATGTGTTTTCTATTGAAATCTATAAATACATAAAAAGCTCTGTATAGCCTAATTAAAAATTCATTGCTATTTAATCTTTGACAAAAAGCTAAACAATGTATTAAACTAAATTGTCCATTACGCTTTTATTCAAGGCAGTATAATTACTTGAAAAATAGCATTAACAGTAAGAAGAAAATTTATCATAGGACAGTGCTAATGCATTTATATGCAATGAGAGTAGGTTTAATTATAGCACGTTTACGATTGGTATGCCAAAGGCAATAAACTTTACAGCAACATACAAAAGTTTAATAAGCATGAAACATTGTAAGAACAATGTAGACTAAACCTTGCTTGCATCCGAGTGGCTGAAATGCAAAGAAGTTTTTATTTATTGCCTCAGGTAAAAAAGTCTGTAGAAACAGATAAGTGATGACAAAGCTTTGATGTTAATAAACCCAAATGGAAGTCAAAAATCAAAGTGTGTAAACGGCTAGGTTATAAAAAGAARGATGACAGAGTTATACCCTGTAATTAGATGTAATTTGTGCTTTTGGCACAGCTATTTGTCCTGCATGAATGAGAGGCTGTCTTATGTTTTCTTGTCCCTGTATAATAGAATTGCAGTACTGGCACATCCCACTTCAAACCTCCACGGATTTTTTTTCCAAGTATTTGAAAGCAGCATGCATAATGATTCCTTGTTATGTGAATGCTATAGCCGGTTTGCCGTTCCTGCTACTTGAAAGTAATTGTAAGCTAAGTGTTTATGAAACATTTGCAGCTAGAAGCAAAGTTTTTCGTAAAATGTCACCAAATCACAAGATGTGAATTTACCATGAGTATAAATCTCAGAAGTACTTGCATGTTATGCAAGCAGATTACATCAAAACTAGAAAAATAATAATCCAATTAAATTATTTAATGAGTTGCTCTGTTTAGCAGCTGCATAATTGGTTGTCTCATCCATATTTTAAACTGCTGTAAATTGCTATTAATTAAATAATTTCATTTAGTGGATTCCTGTCTTTGTTTTATGGTGCCTCTGGTATGATATACCTGATTTTCAGTGCTAAAATCTATTTTACAACCATCTCTCCCTGTCSTGCAGCATGAAAATTTAAAAGATATCATTTCTTGTATCTTACAGGTTTCAAAAACTGAAAAAGTCTATGACTCAGAGAAAACTACAGATTTTTACTAATAGCTAAATGTCTRCACAGGTATTGTTTTTTAAACTTCCCTGTTTAGGAATAATAGCTGTAGTTTTAGACACAGTAAATGTTTTATGTCTTTAGAAAATTACCACAAGGTTTGGTACTGATACATGTTTTTAATCTCTCTGTTGTGAAGATCACAACTCACATTTGGTGGAAGATGTGGAATATCCTACTAGAGAACATGCCATTTTAGCTGCAGTACACTTTTAATGTTGTAGTGCTGTGATAGGCAGTGCAAGAATTGACTGCTTCAGCAGTGCCGAGTCACTTGCAGAAGCTGGGACGTGAAAATGTACAAAATACAAAATTTAAAAGTAGCATACTTTTCTTGTTTAGCATGATCTACGTATGTCCAGAAGTGCTTAAAAGATTTTTGCAAACACTCTGATTGATTGCATTTCAGTGTGCTGTGGTGGCTTGAGGCRGCCCTTTGCCTCCCGTAGGTATGCTTCCGACTTCTGTTAGTTCCTTAAAAAGATGTATGCTTATATGCAATGCTTAAATCTATCTACTTCTTTTCAGTTGTCTTTCCAGTTCATAGCCCAGCSTCTGTCCTTTGGTTCATGAATTCTATCTTGGAAGAACTCCCTGGGGAGGAAGACCGCTTTCTGGTTTAGATAGTTTCTTTCTGCTTGGGTCAGGGGGTGCACAGCTGCTCTTCTAGGGATCTGTGTTCATTCAGGAGCTCCTTCCTCCTATGCCAGTATCATTCCTGACAATATTACATGTCTGTCTTCCTCCTGGTGTCAAGAGTTTGCTTCAGGAACCTCTGTGGGCTGTGTTGGGGAAAAGGATTTGGTCAGTCTGTAGCCTCTTTGCATTTAAAAGAATAATCTTGTTAAAAAGCCTATTCTGTAAGTATTTAATTTCAGAGGTCACATTTTAGTAAGCTGTTGGCTAAAATTGCTGGAACTGTACATGAGGCTTTAAAAAAGATTATTACTTAAACTTCTGCACAGGCTGTCAGTACTTTAAARTACCTTCTAAAAATTAAATTGAGAAGTCAGAGTATATGAATAGAATGCTGCGGCAACAACTTCAATGCTTTCTTTTGAGAGCAGGTGAAATTAGGGTAGAATTCCAAAATTTGTATAGGATGTAGCTAGAACTTACAATAGAAATACAGTCATAGTCCAATGATCAATTAGTTAGAAATGAAAACAGCTGTAGACAGATTTTTACCCATTTTATTACATCAGCCATTGATTTCTGTAGCCTTATCGCTTTTAAGAAAAAAAAATTAAACCCCTGTTTCAACAAGTGCCAAAGATGCACATTTTTTCCCTTCTTTTGAATGTGTGCTGATCATTATCAGTTTTATCTTTTTTTGATAAATGTGATATTTTGCTAGTGACACATTGAATGTTTGCCATATAAACACAGAAATAAGAAAATGCTGATCTACAGGAGAATTCAGTAAGTGGGGTTCATGCTGTGATCAGTTACTTAAAAAGCTCTTTGTTTTCTTCTTTTCTTCCCACTGAGATCCACATTTTAATTTTATTCTCTAGCTTTTAAGCTGCATTTTCTAACTGCAGTGGAATGAAAAGATTTGACCTATACTTCTCTCTTAAGTCAAGTGGTAGATCTGTGCTTCAAATGGTTTAGCTCTTTATCTTTTCTCTTACTGACATTGTGGGTTAGTAAGCATTCCCAGACAAACTTGTTTAAATCTGTTTCTTGGGCCCAAATATATGTTAATAATTGTTCCTGTTCTTGAAGTACCAGCACCTGTTGGAAATTATCCTAAGTTTGGAACTACTGGCGATTGTTCTCTCCTGATAAGAAGACAACCCATCTGTAGCTACCAAAAATCGATCCTGAGTTCTGCTTAAGCCCTGAATGTATGGCCATAGAAGTGTGTTTGGGCTTGGGGTTAGTCTTCGCATCTTCCTGTTTCTGAGCTTTGCCTCYCTCTTCTCTCTTGTCCTCCAGTTAGTGTTCAGTTTCTTTCATGACTATAAACTTTCCAGATCTGTCAGGACAGAGTTTCTTGCTCTTTTTAGAGTATCGCAACCAAGGTTCAGTTTTCACCTGAACCATCTCCCACACCAGCAAACAGAGATGGGGATATTGATGCCACCAGTCCATTTTTCTCCCTTGAGTGTGAGCGAAGCCGTGGCCTCGGGGGTGCCAGCTGACACCTTGCTGTTGGGGTGGTCTGGTTTGCACGTGGACAGAAACGTATGTAGCATGGGTTCTTAGCCAGGCACCATTGCTCCGAAACCCAGACCAAACCCAGGTCAAACCTAGACATCTGGCAAGTCTATATGACTTTTGAGGAATAGCTCATAATTAATTTGGGACTTCCTGGCATTCTAACTATAGAGAATGTGATTTGCTTGTGAATTGTCTGAACACGTTGTTTTTGGGGAAAAAGTCTACACATTGTTTTTTCTGTGTTTGTCTGCTTGAGATGAATGAGTCTGTGAAATTTCTGTCTAACTATGATGTATGAAAACTGAACAGTTTYTGCTTGTTTTTGACTGGAGCAATTGCAGATTAAAGTGTAATTAATTTTGAATTAAGTGTTGTGTTTTCAAAAATCAGAACTTGAAATAGAAATTTAGAAGTATACCATAGCATGGCTTACACTGTTGGAAAAAATACTAGTATATGCATCTGAAATGCTGATATTCTGGCAGCTATTTTATTTTCTTATGTTTTTTTTGTCCTGAATTGACACACATATACAATGTGATCCTAATGTTCACTATTAAAGTGATCATTTCTCTTGTCCTCTTACTCTGTCGAGCTACTGCTACTTGTTGAGAATGGGGCAGATGCCTTAATGAAAAGGGAGAATTGGACTTCCATGTGTGCAGAATTTTAGCTTTCCTTAGAGATGAATGTCATGCTAAGAAAAGCATCTGTAAGATTAATCCAGATGTGTAGTTACAAAGATCTGTTTTGGTACGGATTGTAAAAAGCGTATGCAGATTAAAACTAGAATAATGGATAAATTATCCTTTTTCAAATGTACAACTATAATTATGTTAGATTCATAGAAGAGAAAATACTTCTTTCCATCTGCTCTCTCTGGAGTTTCAATCAGTTCTGGAGTACTCTGTCTATTTTTGGTGGTCTGGTTTTTTTTGAGCCATTAATTTGATGGATGTCAAAGTCTTCACTTTAAACAAAGTGAAGTAAAGACATCTTTATTTGARAATGTATGGGGATGTTATCATTTGGAAATGACAGAAGACAGATTTGTGTTCTTTAAAGCGCTTTTGTTCCAAATGATAGTTACTTTTGTTCTAAAAGGTACTTCCAGAGTGCTTTTAGGTCAGTGCTTTTAGGTCAGTGGCTACTATTGTCATAGCAAACCTTTCCCCATTAAAAGAACTGGAGTAAATCAAACCTGCTTAATAATGATATCAAACAAATGGAAACTGTAGTCCTTGGCCCACCCTAAGGAAGTACRGTATTCTTTGCCCAGGTAGCCTTAGTTGTTTCAGGCCCAAGAACTATAGGTGCCTACTTGAAGTTTACAGGAGCAGCTCGCAGTTCAGTTGACTTGCTCGTTATGACCTGGTAGTCACTAACTTCCATGCCTTCAGGTAGCTATGGATTTGACRTGTAAAATTAAATATCTACTGACCAGATTTAAATTTTTATCCAAAGAAGTTCCTCTGCCTTTTCTTTCCTTTCAGCTTGTCTTTTTTGCTGTTTTGATGTTTGCACAAAATGTTCTAGGTTTGTATTTGYATTACAGACTGAGAAGTAGGGAAAGTGCAGTAAAAAAACCTTTGGGAAATTGTGTGTTTGATCCTTTTGAAGTTATAGGTATGGAATTCTACAGTTGTGAAAAGGCTGGGGGGGGGAATATACTAATTCAAAAAAAGAAAATCAAAAAATCTAGTCTTGGGGCAGATTAAAAATGAACTTTCTTTGAAACTATCTAGCAAGTGTAACTGAGAATTTGGGGTCACATGAAGGATTCTTCCAAAATTTGTTAGTTTAAATATTTTAATGAAATTAGATATTTGGAATGAATTTGTGCAAAAACAAAATATGATTATTTTCAGAACATTCATATACTAAAGTGTTAGAATACTGCATAAACAATTTCGTAAAATCAATGAGAACTTTCAGATGTGGAAGTATCAACACATTTTGTACTTTTTGAGAAAAAAARGTGAGAAACTTGCCCTACTTATCTCACATTTTCACACTGTCTCAGTAATATGTTATGAAGGAAACAGCTACATAATTGAGGACAGATTAGATTAGTTGTCTTACCTGTTCACTTTCTGATTTTCCTACTGAGAATATTTTTAAAGTTATTCTTTATTTAAATAAAAAACAGTTTTTGTAAAAATAATAGTAAAAAAATCTGTCCTATTTTTAGAAGTAGACTCTTCTGGGTGAAAATTGTACTATATTTTTTCAGTAGGGTATATCTTGGCTTTCTCATGCTTTGATGTCACTGTTTCCAGACTCTGATCCTGGATACCTTTCACAAAACCTTTTATTTGTTTTGGTTTTGAGAGGGTTTTTTTTTTTTTCTATGTTCCAGAACTAAAGCGTTTGTGTTCATTTCAGCCATTTCACCTATTACTGTAGTTCTTTAATTTACATTTTCCAATGTCTTTGGCTAGAATCCTAGTAAGTTTCTCATAAGATGTTTGCATCTGAGGTTATGAAATTTAAATCTTTTCTAAATCAGCTTTCAGAATTAGCATCTTACTGAATTACTTACGGTTTACTTATTATAGGCAAATCTAATCTCTTCTGCTTTTTAAAACAATAACGAATTTTGTCTCTTTAAATGGAAGTGAGAACAGCATTATATAATTGCTGTTGTTTTTAGTTCAAATTTCTTGAGAACACCACAGATAAAATCCGAGCTATTCTGTGGTCATTGAAAGCGTGGAGGAAAACTTAACGACCTTGATGATTTCTAACAAACAGATCAGGACTACTTGCAGCAAGCCAGGGTTGTTGAATTAAAAGCTATATTGCAAGCCTGCTTGTAAGCCTTCACAAATCCTATCACAATGGCAGCCATGGAGTAACRAAAATATTGTGAAACAAATGCCTCCTGGGTGGCTAATTATTGGCATTCTTTCCTTTTTAGTCAAAGGGAAGCTCTGCATCTTCCCTGTAAAATGCTGTCTGACTTGAGAGCAAGAATGCTGTTTGGGGTGGGGAGCTGGAATCTCTTCCCTGGCTTATTTCTGGGGGGCTTCTTATTTATACTTTTATTTTATTGAAGAAAATAGCTCTTTAAAGGAAGTGCATTTAATCTTTACTGTCACAAAATACTGTTAATACCTTGGCTTGCCTTATTAAAATAAAATGTAAACAACTATTGCATTATTTGTACTGGTTCATGGATGCTGTTCCAGTTTGAAATAAATGTTGAAATAAAGAACAGTTAATACACAATCTTAATTTAACATATTTTGTTTAGATGAACTAATGGAGTGAGAGGGCTTTTCCATTTATTATTCTTTAGTTTCAAGTGAATGCCAAAGCTTTTCTGCTGATTTGAAGCTAGAACTTATGATCATATTACTGTTTATCATGCATTGTAGAAGTTGCAGTCATATTCTTCTTCTGAGCATCTCTGTATCAACTTGATTATTAAAAGCTTTAGGTGCCATAATGTAAATTAGAAAATTACAGTGGTGTACTTGCATTCTTATTTTCATGAAAAAGTGGCAGTACTCAAAGAAGAGAGATAATAAAAGGCCAGTATGTGTCTTCCTGTGTCTGCCTGAAGGTTGTTAATATTACAGAARCCTTTCGATGAGCATGGAAAATTAGATCCTCAAAGTTGAGACATATTTAGAAACATTATGGAAAAGAAACTATCTTTGAGAAGTCTAAAWTGAGGGAAGAAAACTAAGTTTCCCCAAATCATGCTTTGTTTATATTGGCAATGYAGCTCACTAAACCTTTTCTCACATAGTTATTTTTAATTTAATAGGCCTYGTTTATTTTCAGCTTCACTCTTTGTATCCCATTAACTTCAATACTTTGAAAATCCTGGGGAAAGGTTGTTGTAAATGTGAACAATAGCTATCCCTGGTGATACCTTGMTAGCCTTACTTTCTATTTTTGGATTTCTTCACTTGTGTTGTGCCTCCTAGGAGATTAGAAATTCATTATCGTACATCTGTTCTGCCTTCTTTGTGAAAGCTGTCAGTTCAATATTTTGATAGGGTTATGATTTGAGGGAAGAGAGGACATATGATTGGGGAAAAGAAGATTTATTATTTTATGACCGTGCTACAGACAGATCTTGTAAGGGTGCTTTTTGTACTGGCTGTCACACTTCTCCTCCCTCCTGCAGAACCGTAGGAAAAAAAGATAGAGATCTGGCTTCTCTGCCATTAGAGATATATCTTAAATGAAGAATGTATGTGTTTCTCATAGCTTTAATAACTATTCTCAGCTTCCAGGGAGGTTTTTATACTGTCACTTTTTATGTCCTAATGGTAAAGGGAAAAAGATTTTTTTACTGCATGGTAACAAGTGTTTTTCTTGTTCCATGAAAGTACAATACTTGCCCTAAATCTGTTTTTCAAAAAAATCATCTTTTATAAGAAAAGCCTAGTGCCACAGGTCAGATCACCTCACTAGCTTGTTGAAAACTGCACTGGGGGAAGATAATTCAGTTGCAACTTTCACAGAGCAAAATAGTCTTGTCAACAGAAAGCTGTCATAGAGCAACAAAAGCCTATGGCAGACATCTATTAAAATTTCAGAATTTCTTATTTCTATATTTAGGCATTAATAAAGAAATAGGTTTAGAGTGTAAAAGTAAATGAATAATTTAGTAATGAAGAACCTCCTTAGTTCAGACAGTGGCTTACAATATTTATTGAAAATCCAAAATGAATATAGGATRTGTTCATCTTTGTAGAACTATAAGGATTATTTTTCTCTCTTCTCTTAATTACACGTGTATGTAGGCATCACAGCTTATCTAAATGATTCGTATGTATAGTGTAGCTAAGGCTGGTGCTTAGTAATCTCAGAGCACTATTTCAAAATCACTGTCAGGCTTATAATTTTTTTAGGCATTATTAAAAATGAAATAAATTCTCAGATCTGTAATCAGTATAAATTCACTGACTTTGTGTTTGCTGATTTAGTCTAGCATCACCCAGTTTACTAAAGAAGAAAACTGAGCAAGGATTAAATAGCAGAAGACTTGGAGAAGGCAGATGGGACAAAGGGAAAATGTCCTACACTTTGAGGGCCAAATGTAAAGAAATAGAAAGTTAATTTGAAAACTTGTTCTATAACCTAAATCTAACCTAACCTCAGATTGCAGAATGTAGAAAAATTATAAAAAATGGTCCAGAAATTTCTGGGCTGTGTCATTTTTAGAGAAACCAATGTGTGTCTCTGTACTCAATTTTCAAATGTGGTATAGCAACTCAGCTAAAGAAAGCAGGGTAAAAG
>NW_028186879.1:3760045-3828767 GCF_003343005.1 Rhea americana
AATCCTGTTTGCTTAAATTCTGATTAAGCTAGTTGAGCGTAAATATGTCATTAAAGCTGAGCACAAATTTAAGTGCTTCGTTGAATGGAAAGAGACGTAAGTTTTGCGTTTAAATCTTCTGRTATGTTGTGATCTACTAAATACTATTACCTGTTTTTCTGAGTCTAATAGAAACACRTGTTAGAGATGCAGGGTCAGAGACGTTTTGGCTTTAATGTCTTATATTCTCTTCCCAGTTTGTAGCAGCAGGCTGCCGTTGTAGTATTAGAAAGCAGAAATGGAAACCTGGCTAAGTGTGTGGTATTTCTATAAACTGCTGCCCTCAATACTTCTCAACTAAATTACCGTTATACCTCAATGTTTACAGAACTAAGTACAAAATAAGTTATTTAATGAAATACAGGAATTTAAGATCCACTCTCAGTGTCTTTGAGACTTAAATCTTTCCAAAAAAATTTTAGGGAGCTGTGTTTGCACATAAGCATTAGAATTTCAAGGGAAGGCTGAGATCAGTGAATGATCCAATATAGCTGCTTAGAGAAACTCAGTGAAGTGTACGTACGTAGCTGGGAGCACGTTTCATAGGAAACTTGGAAAAAAATAACTTGAGGTTCAGGTGACTCATACCATTCCTTCAACTATTAAACTGATAAAATGATACAATGTCTGTAGTCCCTGTGTGTGTGTATGTTAGGTGTATGCATATGTATGTGTGTATATAAAAATATGTACACAGATGTGTGTGTGTGTATATATATATATATATATATTTATATATATACACACACATATGTATGCAGGTACATATAAATATATACCCATTTGTGARTTGGAAACGTGCTTTTTTTCTTACAGAAATTAAAATTCATCCCTTTGAATCACTTTCATCTCTTGCTACCTCCCCTGCCCCAGCCTTGCTTCGCCCCTTGCCCAGTATCTTCAYGCTCTACAATATCACCCTGTGTAGCTAATCCAAGAAAATGCAAGTACTGAAACTATGATAAAAGCTTTGCAAAAGCTCCAAGTATTAATAATTTGTGGGGTAAATCAGTAATATATTTATCTTTGACCTTTGGAAGTAAGAAATGGTGGCTATTCTGAAGAAGCAYGGTTTTTATTTAATGGTAGTATTTTTTAGACTCTTAATAGGAGCAAAAGGTGAATTAGCAGCAAGACATTTAAAATATTTTTAATAGAAGTAACTGGCTCAAGTGGATACATATTGTGAAATATAGTAGTTTCACTGCCTTCCAGTCCTGCTTGTAGCTGCTACTGATCATTAAAATTTACACCGAATTTCACAGCTGCTATTAATGAGTTAACTAGGGTAACAGCAGTGTTAAGTTGTAATTGGACTGCTCTCCCCGTCATCTGCACTTCCAATATTTTGAATTCTAGTTAAACATCATTAAACTTGTGACACCCTGTGGCAGTGGTGAGCCACTGCATATTAAGTGTTGCTGCAAAGGATGCATTTTGGACACCTTCTCTGGGTAGAGGCTACACTTCCCAAAACCAGAGTGATTGCAAATTACTTTTGGCCTCCCAGAGCAGGCACTGCCCTCAAAGACATGGGTAGAAGCCAAGCTTGTTTTCAGTAGCTTGTGTTTTACAAATAAACCTGCTTGCTGGACTAAACAAACGGACTTATTTTACCTGTCTTGTTTTGAAATGACATCATTATCACAGGTGTTTCTGAAACCCTTTGCAGACTGTACACAGTGTCATTCAAAGGATCAGCAAGGGCAAGCGTTTTTAAACACAYAGACTTTAGTAAACTTTGTTTTATCATAAACCCTTGAAATTGTTTTGTAAAGCAGCTGCCTGTTAGTAATATTTTTTTGTATCATCAACTAATCAATTAAGATAGCTAAAAAGGCCTCAAAAAGCAAGACCAGTGTATTATAATGGCTTTTAAATCATTATACCTACAAWGTTCTTTAAAGATTCTCAAATGAGATTGTAACAAACACTTATTGTATGTTGGTAGACAGTAGTGGATGGGTCTTGGTGGGCAACTCTTAAAACCTCTCAAGCAATTCACTATAATGTTTGCACTTCTCCACTATAAGGAAGTGTTTCCTTGCAAAATCATGTTTTGCTGGGGCAATGAATTAGCTTTCCAAAACATTGTGTTCACATTTGTTGATTACTACTGTATTTACTGGTGATTTAATGATTTTGCTTAATACCAATTCCAACAGAAATGTGAATGGTATGCACCTGTAGTCCCTCAGTTGCTAAATCCTAAAGTTCTGCCAGAACTTGGTAAAATACTTGGCATTTTTTCAACAGTAGATAAGGTTACTTAACCCTTTTATTTACAAGCCTATTTCCAGTTGTCCATAATTGTCAAAATGTAGCTGCTCACTATGAAATTCTCTGTGCAACAGTCTGCCTTAGGCTAAAACTTTTTGAAAAWGTTCAGTGAAGAGGAAATGGAGGATGTAGGCACTGGCAGAGTCGTAGGTGCAGAAGATGGAGGAAAAGGGCAGAACCAGGCAGGGAGAGTGAGGGATAAAAGCAGCTGCTGAGGCCRTAGCTGGAGGCTTTGTCAAAGGATTAGAAAAGGGGAAGTTGAAGTACTCCCTCGGCTCCAGTGGTAGAAGCACGTGCTGTTGTGAGGAGCGAACTCAGTGCATTTATGGAGTAAAGATGGTGCTRTATAATGGAACTTGGGGGTTATTTAAGTGTATTTTAAAGTGATGAAACAACTGAGAGAACGTTTAAAGCCATATCGCTACATAAGAGGAAGGGCTATGCCATGATTGAGCGAGTACTTGTAATTAAGGCATTTTGAGTCTTTGATTTTATGACTTTAATGTTCAACAAAGKTGGGTGTCAAAAATACTGCCACTGAAAGGATGAAAGCAGTGAACAGAAGGTGAAGGTGCCCACTACAAGTTGACAAAGCTTGAATCAATTGTGGTTTAAAAAAAGGGGGGAGAGCAAACAGTTGAAGAGAAGATGACATCAAGCAAATTCAGCTTGATGATTCAGCGCGATTAATGATTTTTAGCTGTCATATTCCTGGAGTGAAGCTGGGCACCATTGAATGTTGCAGGATAAAGTCCTTGCTAAATTGTAGAAAGAAAGAAAGAAAGAAAGAAAGAGCGAGCAGTGGTAATTGCCTGATGTGCAGGTCAGTAGGAGAGGTCTAGACAGTGACTCCTTGTTTGAAAGTCTGAGCAATGGGATTGATAACAGCGGTGCAAAGAATGAGTGAAGTAGGGAGTGTTCTTGAAAAAAGAGGAGGAGCTTGGTCTGAGTCATTTTGGTCATAAGATCTTTGGTCTAGACATCCAAGAGTGGTTATCAGGAACTGGGACTGAATTGCAGATCTAATTAGTCTGAGTTAATGTCTGCAAGGTAATTTGTGCATCATCGGTGTAAGATCACACTCGAAGCCACAATAGACAAAAATTAGCCAAAGAAAGGACTGGAGTGATGTGATAATTCTGTAGTGATGGAGGTGGGGGGAAACGTGCACCTTGCATGCACTGGAAAAACCTCACTAAGTGGACTGCAGGTAGTAGCAGGCTGCTCACTGACAACAACTAATAGTGCTGGCAGTACTAAACTGAACTCAAATACTGAATCTTGAACTCTGAGATTTTTCTGAGTTCCCTGACCTGACCTTTGCTTAGAGAACAGCCATTACACACTTAACTTTTTATCACTTTGTACCTTGTCCATCTATCCCGCTGTCTTTGTCAGAAATATTATTACATCATTGATATGAAAATAATTGTACATTATAAACAGTATTTAGGAACAAAGGCCACTTCATGTTTGTGATATAACTGTGAGTACCTTTTAGTTGATGGGGTATTTTGCTGTTCTCTGGGATATGATTTATATCTCAAAAGAGTAACCAATCTGTTAAAACCCCCATTTTTCTTTCAAGAATACTTTGTTATGATAATTACATTCAGCTTCTAATTTTGGCATCTTAGTACTTTTTATTGAAATACCACACAGCAGACTTTGTTAGAATGCTGTTTTAGACCAAAGACCATTTGACAATGATCACATCCTGGAACAAGAGCGTCTAAGTGTTAAAATCAAATGAAAGGAAAGACTACAATTGTTAAATGCTGCTGTTTTAAAATCCTTTGTCTTGTTATTGGTAGTGTTTGGTCCCTACTCTTTAATTTGGTCCTTCTAGTTAAAGGTTTGTGACCAACTCCAAGTTGTTAATTCTCGTGCAACTGGGAAACAGAGGGTTCTTCAGGCAAAATTTTTTATGGTACACTAAAGGAAACATTTCGAGGGCATAATTTGTTGTTTTCATCCTGATTGTAAATTGATTTAGTTGTCTTCAGAATTACTTGTGATTCCCATTAGCAAAACAGCAGATGCTGTCCTAGGGATATATAGATATTTTTGTTACGGTGATATTTTTATCTTGTTTTATTAGAGTTTAGAGTCAGTTTTTCTATTGACAAGTACTGTAATATGACAAGACTTTACCATTTTTCTACCCCCCCCCCCCCCTGTGAGAGCAGTGCTGAATGCGTTAGGTACACTCAGGTGCATCAGCTGATGCTGTAGCTGTGGTTTATCTACTTTTTCATGTGACATCTTGATCATGTAGGCATTCCTCAGATCTGATGAAGAACAAAGGAAGGATGACCAGAAAGCAATTGCTCTGAGTGTAAAGTAAAAATGTCTATTAGACATTTCAGAGAAAAGGGTAGTAAGTACCCGCAGGGCAGAGGGGTGTGTTGACATTAGCCACTTTTGAACAGAGAGGCCAACAGCTGTGGTTACACCTTGGTTAACAGATGATGGTAATGTGGAAGGCTGTAACAGTCATAAAACCAATGTTGATGTTAACATCATTCTATTTAGTGTGCAGTAAAGTTATAATTTTTAGTTTGCAAGCTCATTTTCTTGAAACATTTTCTAAGTTGTTAGTTAAAGAAGTTAAAGAATGAAATGTCAGAGATGAGGGTTTTTTCGTGTAGGTTTTTTATTTTGAGAAACTGTCTCTTGGTAACTGGATATTTCTTTTTTCATCCTTGGGGTTCATTCTGTTGCGTATTGATTACCTATTTTATTGTCTGCATGAGGTCATCTGTTGCACTGGATATGTATTCGTATAGGAAATATGACCTGTGATTTTATCTTGGGAAATATTTATACTGATTATTGTGGAGATGAGGACAGAGTTTGTTAAATCTTGCAAGATCTTAGTCAGTTCCACAGACCACTGGAGATTTGCTGCTGATAATCAGTTGGATAAGGCTAAAGGAATCATAAGTTGTTTTTCCAAAACCCATTCTTTCGTGATGTACCCTTCTTCCAGCATGTGTTAGCTGTTTTCCAATGGCTTTTGCCCAGTATGGTTACCAGCACGGGGCAGTTTGACAGCTAGGGATACATTTGAGGAAGGATGTGGGGACAGATGCTCTTCTGTTTTGGTGGAAGCTACTGTGCAGTATCTGCATCCTCTTCAAAGACGTGATCTTTTCTGGTTGGGAGTTCCTTTTGGGTGAAGCTCATCCTTAGATTGGTTAGGGAGTCATGAGTGCTGCTTCTCCAAGTAGAAGTGATCAGGTTGCTGGTTTGACGTGAGTGAGTGCGTTGAGCTGTAAGTTCTTTGCTTGTGTGGGCAAGCGTTCGATTTGGTATGTCYGGTGTGGTGCCTCGGAAGGAGGTGTTAGTGCAGGACTACTTCAGAGATGATTAGGTGAAGGAAGGAGGTTGATGTCTTTGCAGTAGAAGTCAGTGAGGAAGTCTGTGCTTCAGATACAGATGGTGAATTCATTTGTGTGTTCTGGTTATAGTGTGGCTTTCCTGGTGCCATTACTGAGAAGGTCATTCTTGAAGTGATCCATTAAGAAACGATGTGTTGCAAGTCTATTGAGGGGTCTGTGGTATGAAGCAAAAGTTGTTCACCTTTGATTCGACTAGTGATTTCTATGTCTTAGGGTATGTGAAACATCTTTTGCAGGTATAATAGTAGCGGAGGGGGGCTGCTTGGCAGAAAGTCTTGGATGTCAAGAAGGTGAATCCTGTCCGTGAATGGCACACATGCACTAATGCAARGGAGGCCATAAAAACAGTTCTGATTTTCTAAGCTTTGCTGGAGAYGAGCTATGTAGTAGTTCATTGTGTTAAAATCTAAAGCTAGGGAGGAGGGGGGAAATCATTAAGCTACAACATATTACCAGTCAATTGCATACTCTGTTCTTGTTTGAAATGCCTTTAGCATGATTGCTTTCTTATGCAATCCTCTCTGAAGAGACAGGAAACAAAAGTAGCTCTCAGGGTAGAATCAGTTGCTTCTCTTTGATTTTTTGGAATTGCTTCTCAAGGACTCACTACTGAACAAAATTAACAACATCGATTCTGCTGTTGCATTCAGTTTTAAGCATGAAGTAGCCTGGAATAAASATTTAAATATGGACAGCTTAAAACAGATGAATATTACTGATATTTTACATTTCTCAGCTATCAAAATGGATTCACGCTTAGGACGTTAGATCAAATACTGAAAGATTTTTTTTTAATAACTTTGTAAATAGCTGTTGGAGTCAGGCTTTTATGGAGCTGTTTGTGGGTATCTACAGATTAATAGTCACTGAAATTTTTAAAATAGCTAGCTGGCTTATTTCTAGGCTGCTTTGTTTTGCAGATGGCTTTTGAGACCATGCTGTGTTTTAAAACCCTAGCATGGATTTAGACCGGCTTTGAAAGTTTTCAAGGTGGCAGAATAGAAAGCGTGTGACATGACTACTTAATCTCTAGCTGGGGCCAAGGGTTCTTTTTACATAATCCTGTCATTCCTGCAATATGTTAATGCAGTGTATATAGTAACTGACCAACAGTTGTAAGATTATATAATAAAGCAATCGCCCATAAGAGGGACGGTAGTATTCAGTAAGTTGTTTTTGAGGAAGACAGTCCGTTATTGGTGAGTTTAAATGCGCTCTTCTTTTTTTCTTTCTTGTTTTTGTTATTCATGACAGTTACGCTAACAGTGTTTTAAATGTGAGATACGTAGATTGCATTCATATTCCTTCTGCTGATCTTTGCTGGCTGGTAGCATCTGAATCATCGAAGGGCAGTAAAATTAGAATGTGTACAAAACACTTAATTTTACAGATTTGTGCATTGCCATTCCYTTTAGTTGTATTAAATAAGTATTTGTTTTTGTACAAAAGTGTACGTTGCAGCTTTCACCCTGCTTCAGTCTTGGCTAACTTTATTAAAAGTTTATTTTTTCCAGATCTTTTTGTAAGTCAAGACTGAAGTAGGATGAAAATTGTCAAAGGAAAAGAAATCTATCCTAACCTTAAAAATCAATTCTAGAAAGGTGATTGAGCTTGTGCTTTTCTTTTAAAGATCAAACTTCCTATAGTAATTCCCGTATAATCCCTGTGCAGTTAAATAGCACAGTAGTCATAACGTGCTTGAAATGTATGCAAAGCATCAGCCCAAAAGTTTAAATCTTAATAACAGCAGATCAAAGGACCTCACTGACATGTTTTTATTTTTTTTAATAAAACATGATACAGACATAAACGTTAGTCTGTATAAAAGGCTTTTATAGCATGCATTTTGGATATTTTATATTGTAGATTAAAACCAGTTCTGCTTGTCTCAGGCAGAGAAAGAGAAATCTCATACCTTCGTCACTCTAAAACAAGCGCTGTCATTTTAGTTTGTTCACCAATTTATAGGTCTCTGCTGCAGAATGATGGTTCTGAGGATACAATCTGCAACATGCTTTTTGTTTTCCCACGTGCAAAACTAAAATGTGTATGTTTGAAAATCTGCTTTGATGTCTTAAAAAAAAAAAAAAAACTAATTGGGGGGGATATTGTGTGTTTTTAACTTGCCATGTAACTCAGAACAATTAAGTAAACTTCCTTTGAAAGTAGCTGTGTTGCTGTAGGGTACTGAAAATAATGAAAGCTACAATATCCCATTAGTAATTTGAGTGAATTATAAGGACAGCTCAATGGCTTTTTTCTGTACTGAAATTTGTCTTTCGAGAGCAGTTGTGTGGGCTTACATAGTTTGCTTCTGTCCTTCAGATGACGCTCACTAAGATGGACTAAGTTGCAAAACTGCTTGGAGAGGCTGACTTCAACCAGTGTCCTTTTAGGTTGATTTTAAGACTAAAATGCTATGTTTATAGGACATTTGCATCCATTTTTCGTAAGATATTTTTCTGAAATGTCATGTTATGAAGTGAAGTGTATTTTGGCCTGATTCTTAGAGATTTTAAATTTCTAAATGCATTCCAAGTCTTTAAAGTTAACGTTTTTTCTTTTTCAGACTAATGCAGGATCAAGTTTATATTTTAATATACTAAATTAAATAACTACTATCAATCATTCAGAAAGACATTTTCAATATAAAAGATAGAAACTGATTAGTCAGTAAAAAATTAACTTAATTGTTGATGATAGCCAGAATATTTTTTCCTATCTTACCAAAAAAATGCATTGCACCTGCAATGTGATTAGTAGAACTATTCTTATAAATAGTGAAAGTGTGTGAAAAGGTTCCTAACAATTCACAGGTTCAGAAATATTTGCAAGGAGGGGAGGAAAGGATATGAATCATTTAGCATTCTTTATTTGAAATAATGCTACGAGGATAAACAATAAAGGTCTATCAGGTACAGAGCCTTTTTAGGGGTGGGGGAGAGAGATGGAGACTTTATTTGACTGTAAATWTTCCTTTCATAATGTGCTTGAAAAAGAACCATTATATTTCTTTCTTATATTCTTTCATGCTTGTATATTCTTCAGAGGCAGACCATCAAAACTAAATTTTTAATATTTTTTTCCAGTTGCAGAAGATTCAAAATATATCAAGCCTGTTAGTTAATCTGCATGAGTATCCCTGCAGGAGGCCTCCTGCCTAAGAAGTGTGTTGATTCTGTAGTTCTTGTTCTGATAACCTTTTTGCATTGCAGAATCCTTCATGCACACCTCCAGCGTTCGCCTAGCAAAGGCTGTCAGAGTCGTGCTTTTGCCTGCTCCCCATAGTTCTCCGTGCAAATATCTCCTCTTTAGCTGTGATCCAGGATTTGGAAAGCCTTCAGACATGTGTGCGAGTGAAGGAAYCCTTTTTCTTTTTACAGTATTTCTTATTAACTGGATTAAAGCTTGCTTCAGTCATATCCCGGGAGTTCTTTTTCACTCCTAGTTTTTTAAGGAAAACATTCTCGGTTGGGATGTTTTAAGAGTAACTTTTCATATCCCTGTTCATAAATTCAGGAGAAACTGTAAAAGCCAGCAGACCCTGGTTAGAGGTGAAAAAGCTCGTTGTGCTTGGGAGGAAAGGAATTAATAAAATAGGGAAAAAYACAATACAGTGTTTTCCTGATAGGCACTCTTTGCCTGCATCTTCTGKGCACGGCTGGTAGAGAATTATAACTTAGATCCATTTCCTTTCACAGGACAGTAGGCTGATCAAAGCGGTGCCTGCAGTGCTTGTAAAAATATGTTAGCCCGCAACAGCTGAAACCACTAGCATGCAAATGTTTTGCCTAGGCTTCGCTCATCAGGTACAAGCAATTTTTCACTTTTTTTTTTCATATACTAGTTCTGAAGAATGAGTTTCTGAAACACAGAACCCGTGCAGATACATTAGTCAAAAACAAACTCTTTCTTGCCTGGAATATTTACTGTATTGTATCATTATATGTGAAGTTAAGTCTTATTTAAATGRAAAAAAAAATGAATCTTTCAAACAGTATATTTCACTGATTTGAAATGGTTTTTAAATGATTCAGATCTTAGTTGAATTATTATATACAGTTATTTGGAGAGTAATTCACAACTGGTTACTAGGCCCTTAGAAGTTGCTTAAACATTCTAGTTGTTTGCTTTTTACAATGTAATTGTTAATAATGGAAGCTAAATTAATCAAGAAAAATGACATTTGCACTTTATATGTGTGTGTGTGTGTACGTGGATATGTGTAAAAATATATAAAAGAGAGATGGTATTCTAACAGGTAAATGTATATTGCCTTCTTCCTTTTTAGTATAAAGGAGTCTGTTTAGTATCCTGACACAGGACATTACAATTTTTTTTTGTAGGACAAAAAAGATGTGACAGCTTTTTCATAGTTACCGAAAATTACAACCTAGTTGGAATTACATGAAATTTCAACTCTTATTGCTTAAATGACAGTGAACCAACAGCAGCTRCATTCACCTTTAGCTTCGTAATGAAGAGAAAGGAAAGATACTTCACACTGAAGTCACAGAAACTTGAAATATTTCAGGGACATCAACATTTTCATATCTAGGAAAGATTTCCCTAAATAATTTTGTGATAAATACAAGATAAGTGAATTGCAGTATCACRTTTTATTTCAGTTTGATACCATGTTGTCAGTCCATCCATCTGTACTTGATATATCCATATAATATACCCCTTTAGTGCTGCTTAAGACATGACGTTATTTATCATATGATAATTTCTTTTCCCGATTRCTTTTTCATTTTTTTTCCTTAGAAATTCTCTTTACTTTCCAGCTACTTTTCTACTAAATAAATTACATAACAGTTTCAATTTGGATTTAATAGGTACCATTCAGTAATATTACCATGTTGGAATTGGATATTGGATATATTCTTGCTCTCATGTTTAAATGTTAAAAAAAAAAAAAAAAAAAAAAAAAAGAGTAACCTGAGGTACAATTCTGTGCACTTTAGCCAGTGTACTTTGCCAATACAGGAAGGTCAGGCAAAGAACTGTTTTTTTTGTTTTTTGGTTTGTTTTGTTTGTGTGTGTGTGTGTCAGTTTGAATGTCTGGAACCGAAAAGGGAAATCAAGACATTTCAACTACATGTGCTTTTTTAAAAARATACCCAGTAACTTTTGTTGAATTCTGATGTTCAAAAATATTATACAGATAATGTGTTCTGTAACAGTAAAGTTGAGATAAAGCTTTGGAAAATGCCACAGGATAGGTCAGTTGACTTTCTCGGCAGGGAGATGGATAGGGAAAAAGAAAYCAGCATAGCTCAGGGTCTGAGCGTTTTAAAGGATTGTGGAGATAATGTGTAATTTGAAACCATTTCACTTGTATTCTCAGAGAAATCCAGAGGTAATCGAAACTGCTAAAATGAAGAGTTTTGCTAAATTTATTAGAAAAAGAGTAAGAACCCTTGAGACTGCTTTGAAGTTTGTTTGCACAAAGTAGCATCGTGATAGCCATCAGGTATAGCTGGAACAAAAGGGACTTTGATCTTGTCTATCCAGAGTGGACCACCTTTTGAGGCAGGATCTCTTCCAGCTAACAGATGCTCAGAAAAAAGAATAGCTTCAATTATGTTTCCAGTGTGTGTTTTTCGTATTGGAGGCTTTGTCCATTGCAAGTGCATTGCTAGTTTTGTAATTAAGGGCTTAACTTTTTACTTTGGTAAAATAAAACTTGTGGGTTTTTTTCTTGCTAAGTTGGCACAATAATTTAATAAATTGTACATATAGAAACATTATATACGACTGAGGATGTAGCTGAATCTTTTCAATATAGAAAAGCTGAAATATCTGCCTAATAAGTTGTTTGTCCACTCACAAAGTATTGTAATCAGAACTCAGTGAAATTAATGTTTACATTCTCAGTACTCATGGTTGTGGTCCTGTCATGCACAAGCTGTCTCGTTACCCCTCCTTTCTTTAGTTGCAGTGTAGGATCAACCTTTACTTTCCTCTTTGCTGTATTAAAGTACTTAAGTAATGATGTGCCAGCTGCCATATATACATACTGTCTTACATGAAGGACTCCCGATGTTCCTGCCAGTGAAAACTCAGATACCAGTGGCTTTAGCAGGAGCTTCTGGCTTTGTGCTGGTCTGTAGGCATGTGCAAGAAGGACTAGTCGCTCCATCTCATCAGCTTCCTCCCTTCCAAATTTAGAACTACAGATTCATGCCCCTGTACTTATCCTAATTTGTTGATGGGTGGTAACTGCAGTGTGGGAATTAAAAAAACCTAAGCTTATGCACTTCAGATGGAACAGGTACCACTTCATGCATCTGTCAGATTGGACCCTTCTGTTTTATATCAATTAATTTAGCATTTAGAGATTCTACTGCAATGCCAACAAATTTCATACCCGTAATTCACTATTTTCTGTTACAGATCTCACTGTTCATCACCAGCATAAGTTTTATGTGATGCAGATAGAGAAGCTTATCTTAGAGCCTCTCTTTCTGAAATTCTCTCTGGATGCCACTTCGGGTAACTGATCTCTTTCCTCAAACTCTTGCCTTTACCCTAGTAGCTTCTTGCATCTCAAATTATGAGCTACTGTACTGATACTGTTTGAGATGATTGAAGTTTGTAAATATTATTTACTCTCCCCAATAAGGATCTTGAAAATTAAATTGTAAAGCTCTATTGTTGTAGATTATAATGTATTAAAATAATGAAATATTTAATATGTTTCACATAGCAATTTTGTTGTAAAAGGTGCATCATTACAGCATCTTTAACTTTTCCACTCGAGAGTCAAAGTGCTTTTTCTATACAGCATACAGAAACTGTAGAACATTAATTTATATTTCTTAAGACTATGAAGAAAACCTCCAAGATAAAAAGGTAAGCAATGTACTGCTTATCTTTCATTTTTCTAGACTTTCTGAAACCATAAATCTGTAGGAATGGTTGTTCCCTTTTAGTCATTTAAATGAAGTGCTAAATGGTGAAAGTATAAGTGCAAGCGATGACTATGTGGTTGCTGATCAAAGCAACTAAGGAGAGTGCAGGTCCTGTAATGAGTTGGGTGATTTTTATAATAAAGTCCCCAGGAGCCTTAGGCTTAATCAGACAAGATAACTGTGCTTTGAATGTGTGTAAGCTCACCCTGAGTGTTGTCCATTTTGATGAAAAAGGTAAGCAAAAGACTACACTTGATGATCTAGGAGGTCCTTTCCGGTCCTATATGTACCGGTTTTTTCTTCTTCTCCACAGTGTTAAAATTTTCTCATCTTTCTCCTTTTGCTAGAAATGCTTCAGAATACCTAGTGGATATTTTTTTCACCCCTGTTACCTAATGTAGCTGTGCTCCTTTGGTTCTTTGTTTTTTTTTTTTTTTGTTTGTTTGTTTCTTAAAGATGAGATATAGTATTCATCAGAGTTTCTCTCCAGTTTTCCCCTCTTATAAAACTGTAATTTGCTATAGAAAAGTTAAACACATCAGGCATATCAATCTTAATTTTGTCTCTTGGGACTTCAAAGGAAAGTGTGTTTTTTAGCGTCATGTACAGTCTGTCAGGTTTTAAAGATTGAAAATCCGTTGGCATCATCAAAAATGAGTTTAAAAGGAAACAAAAATGCTATTCATGTTAATCATTACACTACATCCTAATATGAATCTTCCAGTGAGAAAACACTTACGTACTACGTATGCTTCAGAGAAATCATACATACTTTCAGAGGATTGTTGGAGATCAATGTCTTGTTAAGTGAGGTATTTCAAGTCAGTTCTTTGGTTTAAGCAGCACATAAATTTTGATTTGCTCTATGACTTTCAGAATATTGCTGTACAGTGAGAATTGCACATAAAATGGAAATCCTAATAGTCATTATTTGTTAATGTAGAGTGCAATTAGGATAAATACCTTGCTTTTAAAGTATTTGTTTTGGGTATATTAGTAAACACTTTAGAAACAAATACGTGGGTTACATTGTACCATATTAAAATAGAGTTTCTTACGGAAACAAAAGTGCCTGCAGGCTATTTTCTGCAGTCTCTACCTAATTTGGAGATGCCTGAGACACTGAGTATATTCTTTGCATAGTATGTGCTTCTTCCCCGGCTGATTTCCACAGGCTTGCCACTTCACTTAGCACCCACCCAAAACAGAAAGACAGAAGGATTGGGTTAACAGCAAGGCAAATATTTAAGGGAGTAGAATGGAATTAGAACAAACAGTGTATAACAGCCTCCGTAATAGGATGAAAAGGAGATTACCTTTCCTTCAATTAGGATGGCAACTTGAGGCCTGAAAGCAGAGTGACTGTCTACAGGGATATCAGCAAGAGTATTACTGGTAGGAAGATCTGCTGAAGGAAGGAGAGCATATGGTAGGAGAGAATCTTTGAGAATCCTGGTTTTCATKTTTCTTCAGATCCATATGTTTTAATCTTTCTAAAGTTCACCAAAATGGTCAAAATTTTATCAGCAAAATGAAGGCGTAATGGACCTAAATTTAGCTTAAGAACATTTGTTCATGGTAAATTTCCCATGTTTGATTCCAAAAATGTCATCTGCAAAATTTTTAATCATCTCATCTGTTAGATTACAGGTGGTAAGGAACCATCTATCTCCATCATGTATATGGTCATTTTCTAAGGAGTTGTTACACAGCTGCTTATTTCTGTGAGGAAGGTTAACTGTAGATGTATGTAATTTTTTTTGTAAAGTATTTTGAAAGGAAATATTCATTTCTTCCTTTTTGTGAACATTTGCATGTCCAGCAGTTTTAATCTGTGTGTTCCTTTTGCAATGACTTTTTTTAGTGAGGACACTCGCCTTATAAATTCAWAATCAATTGAAACTCAATTCAATAAAAATAAGTGGTAACATTAAAACAGACTTTTCTTATATTCCATCAATATATTTGCATTTCCATTGTTATTTATTCATCTTAAGATTTATCRTAATTTGAAGTTATTCCAACTCTGAATTTAACCTGGTCCATTTTCTGACATGCTCCTAACATAGGTCCCAGTCTGCAAAGACTTGAGGTGATGTGTGATTAATTTTAAGTATTGTGAGTAGATTTATTGAAATCATCAGGTCACTTGCCACATAAAAATACACAGTRTTTCTTAATGCTTGGACTTTTAGCTAGTATAAAGTGCTAGAACTGCAACAGCTTGGCTTGACTGAGGGTCTGGCTTAGTTTTAGATTATTTTATTTGAATGTATTATCATCTCATGAATAAAAATTATTGCAGAATGTGACTACCAAAGCTGAAAGTATGATGAAAGTGTTTGAATATGTTATTAAAACACAGTAGAGTTCCAATAGCATTAGAAGACTTTTCTCTGTTTGAAATATAGAGGCAATGAAAAGAGTAGTTTTCACATTAATGTATTACTTCAACAAACAGTTTATTGTAACTCTATACAGAAGATRGACACATATATGATTTAAATTAATGAAAATTTTGCTTGCATGAAATTTTACTTTACCAAAGGTGATTGAGATCTGTTACAGGCTAGTATGTGTGTGCTTGTTCCTTGATAGTTTCTTTTAAGTGATTTGACATCTCATTTGTTGACAGATTATTTTATTGAAACGTTAATCTCATTTTTTGCATTATCTCATTAATTGCATTATTTTGAGAAATTTTATCTAGATTTTTGTTTTATTATGTAGAACTATTTCGGAAATACAGTTTGTACTGCTAGGCTACACAATTGAAAGATGTTTTTAGATGCTTYATACTTCAGTACTAAGGAAAATGGAGTTTTGTCCTTTTTGTCAATGACAGCTTGTAGGCGTAATTTCCAAAGTATTGTTTCAAATAACTCTGCAGAACAAAGATTCGCTGTTAWTGTTGCATAGTGTTGTTATGACGTATTTATTTGTGATCTTGGAATAGCCTGTAATTTGCTTCTGGTTAAGCCATAGACTCATTCATTCATAAAGCACCTTTTGAAATGTACTTTATGTGTAAACAATTTTTTTTCTATTCATAAATATTGCACAAAGCTATAATTGTTTTTTTCATTTTTGGTCCCTAACCTGAATGTTGTTGTTAGTATTCCAAAAGAATCTATTTGTTTATTGCACTCAGTAATATGCAGTGTTTATATGTATCTCTTTCTCATCTTTGAGACCATCTCGTAACACATTTAATTATATATTTGTCAGGCTGTCCATTAACAAAGACAGATAGAAGGCATTAAACACCAAAATGTGTTTAGCTGAATGGATTGATATATATACATATTTCTTATACCTCGAGGTTTTTCTCTTTGTTTTTGTTTTTGTTTTTTTTTAAGCTCAGAACAGGCTCAGAARTCAATCTCAATACTCTGTTGAGAGAGCTTCCTGGCAAACAAAGATGATTTTGTATCAATGAACAGTAGCTGCATCCTATTTAAAGCAGTTTATTCCTTACCAAGGAAGATCTAAGTGCRTCGATTCTGCTGGCAATGTAGGTGTAACAGTAGATTGTTGCCATTGTATTTACAAATACCACTGGAGCACTCTCACTAAATAAATGAGCTGGAGACGAAAAACAATTAAGAATTAGATCAGCCTGTGAAGCTTGAAATCTATAAAGCTACTTCATTCATACTTACCAAATTCTAGTGTGAAGCAGCTGGTAGGATACAGTTCCTGTAGTTTGCATGGTTTCTACTACAGCTAAGAGAAGGGAAAGTCCAATGCCAGAGTCAGCAGTAGTACCACATATCTGTCACTGGTTCTCTTTTCCTTCTTCTATTGCCTAAATTCATGGGGGAGGTAGTACTTAGCAGCGTCCAATAATGTTTTTTCCCCCCTAAGCAATAGCAAGCCCTAGCTATGTCATTTCTGTGACAATTTCAAGTTTAGGAGGGCAGTCATCTTCTGCATATTCTGTTGAGATATGTTTTTACAGTGGTGTAGTGAGTAGTGTTTGCAGTTCCTGCTTCATAGTGAAAAATGAAACATATAATCGTCTAGCACAGTGCTTGACGTGGCCATCAGTTGCAGTTGATGGCCTTGGTTAAAAAAAAAAATGTGTATACATACGTACATACTCTGAGTTCTGATCAAATTGGGTAAAGTAATGAAAGCTGAGACAACATGTTAGTCACAGACATAGGGGTTATTTAGGATCAAGGATTTGAGGCAGAAGAATTACCAAAGAGTAAGTGATTTACTGTTACACTTTAAGCAAAATAATTATSTAGTGGTTTACATGATTTGTCATACACTTATTTTAAACTTTTAGAAAAGACCTCATGCATGTAGCATTAAAACAGCATAAAAATGAAAAAAAATCAAAGCTATATTTTCCTCTGAATAATGAGTGTAGGAGTTAATGCAGGAGTTCTTGGTGTTTTCTGATAATCCTGGGATTATAGAAATGGGGGGGGGAAATTCATTCATGGTATAATTCCCTTGCCATTGACAGAATTTCTCCATATTTGAGAAGTGCTTTCTTCTAGGAATTGAACTTGGATGCTTCTTCAATTTATGTTTCTTTAAACAAAAGCAAAACTAATTTTTAAGGTCAGGACAGATTGAAAGCGGCATGCCCAGGGAAAGTTTTTTCTTCTCACTTTCACATCCATCAGGCAAGGAAGTGGTGAGCTGGGAGGGCAAGCAGGAGGTGCTGGGTGATGTGGGTGGTAGAGCCCTGTTCAACAAAACAGGGCTGAGTGGCGACCACTTCAAGCATACGCACATAGATAAGGGACTGCCTATGGGACAGTATCATGGGGAGAGCTCTCAGACCTTTTCTGAGAAATTAGCATGACTGCATGCCTCTCTGAAGTGCCTGTACGCTAGCATGCACAGCACGGGGAACAAACATGAGGTATTAGAGGTCTGCGCGCAGTTGCAAGGCTATAATCTCCTTGGGATAAGAGCGACGTGGTGGGATAGCTCACGRCTGGAGTGCTGCAGTAGAGGGATACAGGCTCTTTAGGAAGGACAGGTCAGGAGGACAGGGAAGGCGAATCGCCTTTTATGTGAGCGAGCAGCAAGGTCGGGTTCTGCCCAGGGACAGATGATGAGCCAACTGAGAGCTTGTGGGTCAGCACGGAAAGGCAAACCAAAGCTGGCAACGTTGCGGTGGGTGTCTGCAACAGGCAGCCTGATCAGGAAAAAGAAGCAGATAAAGCCGTGTTCAGGCAACTATCAGAAGCCTCACTTGCGCAGGCCCTGGTGTCAATGGGAACCTTGATAACCACCCTGACATCTCCCTCACTCTCCCCTCAGCAGTCGTTTTATTTCAGTTTACTTAAGCTTAAGTAGGGGCTGCYATTTCAAAGTTCTGTAAATAAAAAGCAGAAAACATTTAATTTGGAAATTGAATTTTGCTTTTCTGAAATTTGCGTATCTGTAGAGTAGGTAAAAGCCTGTTGACAAAATGCARATGCTCCACTGCATGGTGTCTTAAAAAATACTTCAGATCCCACACCATTTTTGTCAGCAAATCAATACAAGATAATATCAGTCTTTAGAGTTAACTTGTATTTGTTCTTTAAAAATCATTTTCTTGAAATGCCACAGAAATGGCATTGCGGACATATCATTTATGGTCCTTTAAAACATGTCTTTGATAGTCTCTGGTGTTAAACTGCAACAACAAAGGTATTTGTTGGAAAAAGAATTAATGGCAGGGTACAGGGACTGGATAAAAGAAATCTCTGGATGTTGTAAGTTCTGTTAAAGCATTCCCTGAGTTGATAGTGCAGAGAGAAACAGGTGCCGTAGCACTCTTGAAATGTTTCCTGAGTTGATAGCCTGAGGAGGAGCAGGTGCTTCAACTTTGTTCTTTCATGCTTAAAGTAAAGGCTGATTATATAGTGAAGCGGGAGGCTTTAAGCTAGTAGGTGATTTCAGAAAAGTTACCCTTGAATTAGAAGTTGGTAGAGCAGCGCTCAAGCTAGTCATTTTAGCTCCACAGACTTTGAAATGGAAATACTGGTAATGCTTTGGAGTAACAGAATGCAAAGTTTTCCTTAAGTTTCCAGAGTTTAAAAATTCCTGAGGAAGTGACAATTTATATTTCAATCCGTGATAGAGGGGCAAGGGCCTCTGGGGAGGGTCYGTAAGCAAAATGTGAACATTGGTGTGGATGAAAAGGAGTATCTAAGATGCTGCTTATGAAAAAAGCTAGTATCCTCTTTGGTTCCCACAAAATTATGTTTCTCCCCCTCTTTCTCCTGACTTTATGATTGGATGTGACTTTACCTATAGGGCTCTCCTTAGGGGAAGGAAGAGCGAAGGTCCTGCAAAATCAGGCTTTGTAAGAGCACTAGCGGTTTATCTAGCGTGCACGCAGGCACTCACATGGAGTTGGTTATTGTCCTGGGTTGCTGGTGGTGTGGGAGGGGCAGACTCCTCTAACATGTATAAGTAGTATAATTAGGAAGGAAGTTAAAATTTTTTAAACATTTCTAMAAGTTTGTCTTGTAACAGACAATATTGTCACTTTAAATTCTGATTGTTTCC
Source organism: Rhea americana (assembly GCF_003343005.1). Lineage (NCBI taxonomy): Eukaryota > Metazoa > Chordata > Aves > Rheiformes > Rheidae > Rhea > Rhea americana. Next base: position 3,779,214 of record NW_028186879.1, read on the forward strand.
AAGTTCTCGGTACAAGAAAACAAATGTTATGCGTGTCATAAAAAGGTAGCGTTCATGGATGTCTGATGAACCTAGTTCACACTTCCATCCTTAATAGTTTACAAGAACAAGCTATGAATATGTTACAAATCCGAGACTGAATACTGCTGATTGAGTATTGAACTTTAGGTAAGTGGCAGGATTACATTTGGGAAAATAAACATTTTTGTGGCAGATTTTTTTCATGGCAGCTGTATGTATGCTCAGAAGTGTGGAGTGTTAGAAGTGATCCCAGCAGAGATGGATTATTGGAAAAATGCAAGTGAGGTGGGCAAAAGTGCCTGATGGATTGCAAAACCATATGATAAATTATACTGATCACATGCATATGGCCACCATATAAGTACAATGTGTCTGTGCACTGAGTTCTATCCTTTTTTTTTTCTTTTTTTTTTTTTTTTTGAGTAGTAGTAGTAAAATTCAAAGCAGTGAATTAGGAACGATACAGTCAGATACAAAAGGATTTAGAAAACCGTTTAAGTGACTGGACCAACAGCTGGCAAATGCAGTTCACTGTGGAAAAATGTAAAATAATTAATCTAGGAGCAAGAAACCAAAAGAAATACAGTGTGTGCTAGAATGGAACAATCATTCAGCACACTGACTAGGAAAAGGATTTGAGGGTTATTGTGGAAAAATCGTTGAAGCTGTGAGGCTTGTGCACAGCTGCAAGAAAGTTAARTTACTAGGTTATATCAGAGGGATAGAATACAAAATAAGTGTAACAGGAGTATGAGACTCCATCTGGAATACTGTACATRTATATGTTGCCATGCTACACAAGGTATTATCTGCAAGAGTGGTAACAAAGATAAATACTTTATCTGTAAAGATAATGGAAGGTGATCTAGTAAAATTGATGCATATAGCCCTTTCTCTGTAGAGGTTAAAAATTAGGAGTAATCTTAAAAATGGGAAATAGAGCAGAAATGGAGAACTTAAAACTTCATGAAAAAATGTGGTAAGCATGTGGATAAATTATTTCAGGAAGACAGTTGATGTACAGAATCTACATAAATTCTATAGACTTCTTTAAAGGGAGTTATAGAGAATAACAAACATAAAGGTGATAAAGGTGCAACTGAGTTTTTAAATCTAGAGACAGTTTCTCCTTCATTCCCTTCTTAAAGTTCATGACTTGGATGACTACAGTTTTCAAACTTGTTACACTTTTGTAACTCAGGGGTGTTTTTTTCTGCCTATGAATTACGCTTCTGCCTCTGCTAAGGCTTTTTCTTAAAATGCATTRGGGAGCACCTAAAGTCTTCATGCTGTGTATTAGGAATAACACACTCATTCTGCGTGTGCTTTTTTGTTTTTCAAAATCCTGCAAGTAGAATTTAAGGCTGACTGTTTAGTGCTTCTSTAATGCCAGTTCAGGATAATGATGCACTTAGCATGGTATGCCAAAGGATTGGAAATGTTTTTAAACTGTTTGCTGTTCTGTCAACTTTATTCCTGCTGTTAAAAATTGGGTTTGGGAGAGGAAGAAAGCCAAGCATATTAAAGAATGTGGTATTGAGAGTTTACGTAAGGTCTAAAATACAGTGAAAATGAGAAAATATGCTAAAGCAATTAAACTATTTTAAGTAATAAAGCTCCCTTTTTTTTCAGGATTCAGCACTTGGCTGAATTAGATGYTTAGCTCTGTTTCTTCTTAACTTAGAAACTTCTTAGGAACTTCCTAGCTGTTACAGAAATAGTAGAACAGTATGTGACTAATACAAGAGAGAACTCCATAGATTGTAGTTCCTTGGATAAAATTGCTCTGATTTGAACTAAGCTATCTAAAAGAAATCCAGTGGGTCCTTGGATTGATGTTTGAGAAAGCAACTTGGCAAACTTGGTGTGAATTATTAGCTCCTCCTGGAACCTTTTCCATTTTGCTACTCAGCTTTGCAAACTTTAGAGTTGTTAGATTCCAGCTACTTCTCTATCATCATATGTGTGTGGTGACAAGGACAGTTCTGCTGCATTGTGTTCAATGTGCAGCAGTCATTTCTCTCTCAAGATTTTTATGGAGGTACGCAACAGTACTCCAGCATTGAGTATTTGATGCTGTGATTCTAACTTTCAGGCAGGTACTTCTGAGGCTGGAATAGCCTACCTCCGAGACGGATGCCTCAATTCGATATGCATTGCAAGGGCAGTTGAGTAGCTCAGAAGAGGAGTTACTGAGCCCAGGAGCTACACAGGCGGCAAAATGAAATCACTATTAATGACAGTAGTKCTTCTGCTCTTAATTCCTGAATTATAATTTAGTGCAAGGTGAACAATAGTTTCTCATTAAAGTGGTGGGTAATATCTTACTTCTGTGAAAGGARGCAGACCCTTGCTGCTCAACTCCCACTGAGCTCCAGACCAACAAAGACCTGGTATAGACCAATATTAACTAGCATATAGTGGTACATGCGTGCATGTTCGAAGAGGTTTTGTGGGATCAGGCCTTCATCTCACAGCTCTATGCAAGTTCTGCTGCTTATCAGACTGAGGGATTGCTGCTCTAATTGCTGAGGTATGACAAAGCCTGCTTTACTCATCCCAGTTGGGATGGAGTGGTGTAGGCACCAGCACTGATTTGCTTATTGAGGGGAAATGTTAGGTGGCTCCTGGTAGTATCTAGAAACAGAACTTAAAGCATTTCAAAAATCAAATGGCAAACCTTGCTATCTGCAATGTGATGGCTTTCCTTCAGCATTTCCTCATATATTGTCTTTCAGGCCTACTTGTTGTTTTCAATTTTATTTTAGTTTGTCCATCTTAAAGCACAGTACACCAATCTGGATGGGGKCCCCTAGGCTGGTGCCTTAGCAGTGTCAGAATTTGATCCCATTCCTTAGATTTAATTAAAATGTAGCAGGACAAAGTTTCCTTTTTACAATAGTATTGTAGTAGTGGTAAAGTTGTGTTCATGATCTGTGTGCAATTTGACATTGTTTAGGTAAGAATTTAATATGGTCGTTGACCTCAGATTTTTTTCTGCTGTATGCACCCTCMGAAGTTGCTGTCAATTTTGTATTTTTGTGTAATAATGCTCATTTCTAAGTGCTTGTCACTGGTCTTCATTGAATTTTATCTTTTTTATTTAATTGAATAATTTTTTTTCACTCTAATTGTTCTCAAAAGTGCTTGCAACTCTTTGTAGCTATCAGTGAACTGCAGATTTTCTAATGGTAGTCTTATTCCATCATCCATTTTGTTAATAAAAATAYTGGGTAGAACCACGTTTAGGACATTTATGTGATGGCTTCTAAACTGTCAATGTATTCCTCAAAAATGACCCAAATATATTGCCRTTCTATGCATAATGCTGACATAGACATAGACTTCATATATGTCACAAAGTAAGTTCTTTGTGGCGATGTCATCTGTATCATAAACAAGGTGTCAGTCTTGCAATAAAAAGCTGATTCTGACTTTTTCTTAGGCTGAACRTTTTATTTGCTGGTATTGCTTCTCTGTTATATCAGAAATTTCTTTTTAGTTATCTGATCAGGAGCTGTCAGCAGATAAGTTTGTTGCAGGGGAAGAGTTTGTACTGCATGTTAGGATGGTCACAGCAACCAGATTATATTTACAGTAATTGCATGTATACAAATATTTAATTTTAAAATTTAGGATAAAATCAATATAAACCAAATTTGCATTACTTTTTTTCTTCTCATTTTTTAGAACTAGCAGCTATTACAATATCAGTTTCTAAATACAGATAGATAGAATCACTTTAAAGCAGATTAAGAAGCTTTGTGACTTGCAAAAAAAAAAAAAAAAAAAAAAAGCAAAATCAGTGGTACCTTTTTGTAATTATTCAGTATTTTAAATGGTATTTGTGATGGGACACCAAGTCAGCCACAGCTCTGGCATGGAACTATATGGAGCTTCTCCTCTAGCAGACTTCCCAAAAAGAGCAAACTAACTTTATTTGAGTAAAAGCTAGAAACTTAAACAGAGAAAGTTCAAGCAACTAGAGGAGATGGAGCAAAAAGATGTTTACAGATCTCTCCCTGCATACTAGGTCCTCACAAGACAGTCCCTGCTTTCAGCCAGTTTGATGACTCAGAGATAGCAAACCCTGCCTAATCCCCATTTGGTCCTGAGGAAGGTAAGTCCAGATGGTCAGGCCCATGCTATTTGGCACTGCTGTAATTATATTATAATACATATATTATAACTGTGTTGTAAGTGTGTAAGTACACTTATAGGTATCTCTGGCCAACAAGTATTTTCCCCCATGAAGACATGAGCTCTTCTGAGAATGTGCTGTGTTCATATTGTTACAGGCATGGTGGAACAGGATGAATTGGAGCTGCTCAATTAGATGCATTTGCCCTGGCAAGTGTGTTCTGGTATCCCAGAGGCTAGTCAGAGCCTTGCAGAGGATTACCATAAGCTGGTTCTGTGCGAGAGATTCACGCTACTTTATTCATCTGCATTCTTAAGACCCGTTGGAACCAAAGGGAAGAAGCAGTTGCCTGCTTTGGATCTCTTGTCTAGAGGTATCTATTATACCTTCCCTGTGTAGGAAAGATAAGTGAAATTAGCTCCCAACCTTAGGCATACAATTTAGCTACAAAAATGGATTCTCTTACTACAATGACCATCTTCTCCCGGTTTGTCTRTGACTTCAAGAGCAAATCTAAACCAAAGGTGTTTTTTATTAYTAAGTACAAGAAAACCTGTGCTTCAGCTACGTTGTTTTTAACCCACTTTTTTAAAAGAGAGGTCACTTCAGATTCTTGCCAAGAGCTAAAGAGTAGCACATATAATCACCAGACTCAGGGCTGAAGAGCTTCATGTGTTACGCTATAAACAGCTTGGCATTCATAAAAATACTCTAGTAGAATTTGAGATCAATGAAGTATAAGAAAATAGATCAGTTTTGAGCACAAACATATAGCTTAATCTGAAATATGCAGCTGCAGTTTTGAAGAAAACAAAACATATAGCAAGCACAATGCTTTTATTCAGCTGAAGGTTAAGGCATTTTTTTCCAGCTATCAATTTACAGCGTAAGATAATGGATTTTGGCAGTATGCACAGCTATTAAGTAATGTTTATTAAAATGGATAAGAAAGAACTTAAAGGTGGCCTGTAAAAGAGAGTTTTTGAATGACTGATTAGTGGAATAAAGAAATAACATTTTCTCCTAGAAGTAAAATTTTATATCCCTGGATAGGTCATTAATGAAAAAGACTGTGGTGATATCATCTTATTACTTAGTACAGTCTGCAAAATGATATGGAAACTGTACCTCTGGAGTTTCTTCACCTCTGCTGGGAGGTTGAAAAACTGATGTGTGGTGAAGAGCTATCCTGGCGAAAGAAATAATCAGCTATATTTAAGTTTGCCTTCATCACAAAACTGGCGTATCATTGGTAGAACTTGGCATTCCTGAAGTCTGTTATCTATTGTGTGACTTCATGATAGGCAAAAGATGTGGGACTTTCTATGCCARAAGTCTTTGAGGTCACTAAAAGTTTGTGTGGGTTTAAGAAGATGTTGGGTAAGCGCCTGAAAGAGAAATAACTGAAGGTTATTAAATACATAGAAACCACATCCGACTCAAGATGTCCCTGAGCTCAGAATAGATTGAGACTGAGGGAATATTTTTATTCCTTCCTAAGCATTTGCTTATGRCCAGTGGAATTAATGCAGACACGCTGCTATTGAATTTTAAGTCTGATACTTTACTCATTCAGATGTTCTGACTTTGCAGCCAAAGACCATAAAGAAAGAGACAGAATAYTGGGTGAGATGGAGCATTGATCTGACCCAGTGCAGTAATTCCTCCGTTCTTCTGAGACCACCTGTGTCCAAATTCAGGAAAGCATTTAAATGTTTTTAAAATATGTTCAAGATAGACATAGACATAGACATATGCATGAGTTCAAYTCTGAGCATGAGCTTGAATTCTACTGTATATATGTGCATTTATTTGTTTTTTTAAATTGAAATATTTTTGAAATACTCAGGTTGGGGAGTCAAAGCTGTGGGGCACAGCAGAGACTCGAGCATCTGCCTTCATTCTGCCTTGTACTCAAGTGACTCAAAAGACTTTTAACAGTGCACAAGGTCTCTTAAGGCATGTTTTCACACTTAGAAGCAGTTATCTGTGGTGTATGTATACTCCAAAGAGAAAAGAGATGGGACAAGTACGGTATTAGTTTGGCTCAGTTTGTTTTTCACACAGTTTTGTCCCTCTTGAATTAAATGCTGTAGCCAAACTATTATGCAAAAGAAGCCTGAGATGCAGATAATCTTAAAAATTTTAGGAGGAGGCGAAGAGAGAATTGCATCAGATTTGAGTTCTGGACCTCCCAAAGAAGTGGGATGTTTGTGCTGTTAGCATGAGCTGCTTCCAAGACTAAGGCAGCTGCTGATAAATGAAGCAACGCTGATAGCCGTAGAGGTCTTGAAAAAGAAAGTCAGCAGATGCCTGATGACCTGCTGGTTGACTGCAGCCTTTACAAAAGCAGTTTAAGGTGCAGCCAGAATGACTGAAAACAACTTTATCTTTGGCATAAAGGAATGTAACACAGAAACTTAGGATCTGACAGGTACCACGTTTTTGCTAGATTCAGGTGCTCCAGAGAAGAAAGTTGTACTGCTGTATTGTGAGCTTGTGGTCTCGCTAAAGGTGCAGCAGTGATGGGCTCTGAAGGGAGGATCAACTAAAACGTACTTGAACTTTCACTATAGAAAGAAAGGTCAAAATTAGAAGAAAGCATTTATAAACAATAGTAGAAAATGAAGGATTATTACTAGTTTACTGTAATCAAGAATACACTAGTTTTACATGCTGTAATGACTCCAATTCAAATAAATATTTGGCAGTATTACATTATTCACAATGCCTCATACTGAATTTATTTCRACTCTTGGGATAACTGTTCTTAAAACCGTTAGATGTAAGAGTGTTCTTTTCAATTTCTGTAATATAAATGCGTTTTTYTGGACAATCATTTGCTTGATGCCCAGTTTAAGGGGAGTAAGGCATTTTCTTTTTGCAAATAGAGCATATGTATAAATATAATTGTTATTTACAAGCCTGTGTTACCTTCTGTTAGTGCCCTTATGTTTCTCATCTGTTCTTCTTTTCTGTCGGAAACTTTCAAAAACTGTTTTAAAAAGTCCTGATAAGCCCACCAATCTACTGGAACTTTTAAGATCATTCTTAATCAGTTTTGAGTATGATGAGTTTTACAGTGCAGTGAGGTCTAAAAATAATACATCWTTGAAAAATCTTTGARTAACTGGTRAAATAATGCTTGCTTAGTTCAAAGMAAGTGTGACAATTTGAATAAGCAGAATTCTAGATTTCTGAGCAATGTTATTTGTGGTATTTTGACARTTTATTATGGATGTTTTAGTTTTGGAAAAGAATGTTGATGAAAATGGTTACCTAGAGAACAGGAGTATCAGAATTTAGATAAAGCTTTTGCTGTGGTWTCTGTTTTGCAATTCTGGATAGCGAGTGGATCAGCGGATCCGTGCATGACACAGATTTCTTAGCTGTCTCTTATAAACTTGTCTTTCCATGTGTGATTTCTATGTCAAATTAAAATGTTCTAGAAGAAAAATTCTGCACAGGTAGAAAGTTTAAAAAAATAAGCAAGACTAGAAGAAATATATCTAGTCATTGGAATATATAGTGCRCTTTAAGACATTTAAGTTTTATGCAATGCATTGTTCCAAGATCATTCACTCCTACAGAAAACAAATAATTTGTTTAAAAGTAAAGTCAGTATCTTTATGGAGAAATAAATATAATTTTACAACTTGATTATAGTATAAACATTGCTTGTGGTAGAAATTACTTTATTGTTATTTTTGTATTAATCTTTCAGGACATATGGATGGTTTTTTCTTGTCTCTGCTGAGACCAGCTGAATCCCCTGAGCATAACTCTGACCTGTCTTCTAAAGAGTTTAACTTGCTAGCCATTTTTCATATATGTGACTAAACCTTAAAAAATAAAAAGAAAGAAAAGAAAAAGGAAAGAAAAAAGCTATAAAGGGACTCTGTTTTTTTTCTTTTGCATGGTGTTATTCTCTGATTAATTTACCACTATGGAAGTTGTACCTAACAGTGTTAGTTCACTGTATTTAAAAGTGAAGAATTTCACACTTCACAGATGCTGTTTAATGCTTTATTTGAGAGGTTTAGTGATAGTAGTTTTTGATAGTAGTTTTTTTTTTTTTTTTTTTTTTCCTGTGCCAACCTAGTCAGTTAACTCCCCATCAAGTATGTCACCTTTTTAAGTACCAGGCTCTCGGAGAACTGAGAAAACATCTTGATATAGCATAGGTAATAGTGAGATTTAAAATCTGGTAGCCTCTTATAGAGAAAAAGAGAGTATTGTGACAGATTCAGCTAAATATTTATTTTGGTTTCAATTTGGTTGCTGACATAAAATAATCCAGAGTGTATCTGGCTTTTTTTTTTCATTGTCTTATTTTTCTTTGCCATTTACATATATCCTTAATGTACAAAATGTCATCATTGTAAAGGGGTTGGAAAAAAATCTGCAAGCTTTTTCAGTAGGAAACCTCCAAGCTTCTGGGAGAATATTAATGTGATTAGCATTGTAATGTTAACATTATCACAAAAGGAAAGTCTCTGTCTTTCTGAGCACCCTGTTCCTTTATTTCCAGTAATCTGTCACATCTAGGATYCTTATATATTTGTTCTCAGAGAAATAATATATTTTTTGAGTTTCACTCATTATTTGGCCTCTTCTTTATGTTAAGCAGTGATTTTTTAAAAAAAAAAAATCAGAGTAGTTGTAGCAAGCACTTGTTTAGTTGCATGTCTTCCTCTATTTTGTTTTTGTTATTAAATAGCCRGTCTCAGAAAAAAAGACTAGACTATAAAATTCCTGGTTTCTTTTCTAGTAGGTATTTTTTAAGTAGCTTTCTGTACAGCCATCGTACCAACCTACAATGAACAGTGAATTGTGATGCTGCTAAATACATGAGTGGTTTAAAACAAGAGCCTCAGAACACCAGTTCTAGATCTTGTGGCCAAGGTGGCCTCTCTTGCCATGAAGAGTAAATTCAGTTCTCAGTCAAGCACTACCAACAGAACTTAGTGCTCAGATTCGCTGTATTTTTCAGCTGCCTGAGTTTTCTTCATTTACATCAGATCTTTCAAAAAGAAGGGCACTGAAATTTGGATGAACACACAGCAAATACAAGTTTGTTTTAAAAMATTTGCAGGCTGACTAAAGAAAAACAGTCGTTTACAGAGAGAGAAGACAGCTAGCATATATGATACTTGCATATTTAAGATCATCATCTTGGTTTTCGTTCTTTGAAAGTATAATGGGACCCTTACGTAGACATTACTTCCTGTTTTCTTCAGTTTGAGTTGCATTTAATCTTCTGTACAGAAAAAAGGTGTTTGTTTTCAGTCCAGGAAAATGACATCCTCCAGGAATTTGTGTTTTGAGGGTGCATATACGTGGCAGAGAAGTAGGTCCATCGGTTCCCATCTCTRTACAGTTGTTTCTGATCAGCACAGTGTTCACCTGAATTGTAGCTGTAACACAAGGCGTATTTCCTGYAAAGTAATTCTAGTGGTGTGATGAAAATTCCTGGTGGAGCAAATCCAAAGCACCTAGGTTAAAAAAGGTTGGATTAAAGGATGCACATTTTAATGCCTAATTATAACTGGCACACAGCCTGTTTCAATGAGCTAATATTAAGTCAAAGGCTGTTTCTACTTGTACTTTTCTGGAAGGCACTATGTATTCTGCTGCTGTTTAAAACATTTCAGACATGCAAACGTGTTAAAAATAATGCTTTAAAATGATAGGTATTTTGAAAAACGTTTTGAAAATATGCAGGCGACAGTCTTTTCTCATCTATTCTTGTCTGTCATTCAACCACCTACTATTAAAGCCATTAAGATTCTTTTTTCTCTCCATATAGCTGTAACAGGATCAAAAAGGATGACAATAAAAAGCTTTTAAAGCTGTAAAGCATCAGGCAAAAATATATAGCACTGTGCAGTTGTCATGACTTAGACTGCAAAAATTCCGCTTTCTCATATTCARAGGCGGACAAAGTCCCATTTTGAAGGATACGTAGTTAAACTAAATGACGACAAAATAAGCAGACTATCTCAACCCAGTTGACAAAGTATGGAACAGACTTAAGTGGAGCAACTGTCTGAGTTGCCCCAAAAAACACAAGAAGCAATTTGAAAGGGGCATACATGCTTTCCTTCTACCTCACAAATACTCGTAAGAGGTGAACTATTAACTTGAAAAGTCCTGAGGACCTGCAAGGCCACAGTAAGCAAAAAGTCCAGATGGCTTAGAGCCTCTCCCAGGCCCTCCTGAGGAGGTGTGCCTGAGAGACCGTCCATACGTCATTGGAATTGAGAAAATATGTAGCAGGGCAGATGATACTGCTTTTTAGAGGCAAATACATAAGCTCCATGTATCAGTTTTACATAAGCACATGAGATCTTTCAAAACTATCTAGCTCTTTTTACTTATAAAAATACCTATATTAATGTCTTCATATTTTATCATTTTAATATGCATTTTTTTGATTGAAAAAAAATGAGAAATAGGTACAATATACTTTTCACTGAAGTCAGCTGACTGTCAAATATAATACCAGTGTAATGAGCTTTCTAAAAAAGCTGTATGAATCTGTTTTCTGTATGTGTTGCCTTTAAAGTGTCTATGTGGTCCTCCTGCTGTTCTATATATATTCAGTATTTCTGCAGAGGAGTATTCAAGCAGAGTATCAACTGCAGTARTGGAATTTGTAAGCAGTGCGATGTGATAACTTGCAAGTTGAGGTGAAAATGTATGATTTGTTAAATGTATTGGTTTTCTGTCRTGTTAGAGCTCATGGACCTTATCTGCCTTTGTTACACTCTGCTTGTGAAAAGCCCTAGCCTCCTACTTCTTTGTGTATTTAGAAAGTGAGCTCTGCAAAAACTGAAATGCCTGGAAATGAATAGTGGAATAAAAAAAGCTTTCAAACTGAGACCATTTTCCAAATTATCTTCATATTCGGTTTAATTCTCGGTTTGGTAGGGATTCTGTTAACAGTGGGATACCAGCTTTTTGTCCATTAGTTTACTCTGAAATCTRTGAAATACAGTGTGGGACAGAAAGATTAAAAACAAAAATTTCAGGATTTTGGATGCAAATAAAAGCTATTCAGCTGCTGCTTCAGACCACTGTTKCTGATTAGTATTAGCACAGCAGAATTAACTGAGGAAGTATTTGAAAGAAAGGACAGGATTGGGGACAGGAGTGGCACCTRTTGCTGCATAGAAATGCATTCATCTGATTTTGGAGCCCTTACATTCAGCAGTGCTGAGAGTCATTAGACATAAGGCTGTTTCATTCTCCTAGTGCACAGTCGTGTGTGCCAACCAGTTCAGCAGTTTAGTCTCTTTCCATCCTTTGTCCATTTTAATAGTATAGTTATTTATTTAATTTCATATTGATCAATAGTCTTTCAGATAGTTAGAACTTTTTTTTCAAATGGAAATCAATCTTTCTTTTSTTTTCCTTCCTGTTTTAGTTTATGTCCAGGCTTGCAGTTTGATCTGTTAGGTCAAACCAGAGAAATACAGTGTTGAAACAGAGTAATACAGATTATTTCACTTCAMAAGAGGATTTTACTTCTGATCTTGTCTCTTTTACTTGGTTTTGGTAACTGATGATACGTGGCTTACCTTCTTTGTTGTAAAAGCACGAACTTCTTGTGCATGTACTTACCCAGGCTTTCTTAAATGTTATAATCCTGAGCTTTCTGTGATTCGCGTATTTGTATAAAATGTATTTCTTGTCAAAAATCTTTTTCATCTATAAATCATTGCATCATATGAAACTGCTAAACCTTGATCTTCAGACTTCATCTACTGTGCATTCATCACACATACTACATATGTTAGTATGTGTAGCAGGGATTGAGGTTAAGTTACATTTTCTGTTATTTTGATCATTTCAGTTTGGATTGAGTTGAAATTGATATAGAATAATGACACAWGTTAACTGCAAAATTTTCATCAGTCTTAGAGAAATCTGATATGGAGTTGCTAAATCCATCTGTAGATCGAGTATGAATTAATGGATCCAAATTTAAGGCTCCCAGAGAGGCTGCTCGCACCAACTGGGTTTTAATGTGCATCCCACACATTGGTTTAGTTATGCTTTTATGGTAGGAAAAATRAGTGACAGAAATTAACTCTTCCAAATCAGGGAAGGAAAAAAGAGCATTGGATCCTCCTTTCAAAGGAGAAGGGAAGTCTTGTAACTTCACCTTTCCTCCCAGGGAAAGTGAAAAGTGAAAGAAGGGGGTGTACAGATGAAGGAGGAAAGAAAGGCAGTTACGGGATGAAAAGAGGCAAAATGAGGTGATAATTTGCAAATGAGTAAAGAAAGAAAGAAGAATGGTATTGGGGAAAAATAAACTGGCAAATGTCATTTATTTAATATTACAGAAAAAAAATCATGATGGAAAAACATATATAAAAGATGCAGGCACACCAGGATACCAAGTAACATGCAAAGAGAAGAAAACTAAAGTGAAATAGTGGAAAACATAATTTTAAATATAAGGGAGAGATGTCATAAGTATATAAACTTATTTTTAAATTTTTTCTAACTCATATACTCAGCTGCAAGTATTTGAGTTTATACACAAGTACTTACATTTTGGGTGAATGCAGGATTTACTTAACTGTGTTACTAAACTAACATTAGCTAAAGGTTATCAAGATCTGATTTATGTAACCCTTCATTTTTATTAAATGAATTCARAAATCTTTAAAGATACAGTAAACATGGGGCTTTGGCTTCCACTTAAGCTTGCTATTTTTCATACCAAGAAAATATATCAAAGCCCAAAATTGAACACTGTGCATTATTTATTAGCATYTTGAATTAATAGCCTGATAAAAGAGCTTCATTACATAAATCTGAAAGTTCATTTTAAGAAGTAATGTTGCTCTTTGGCTTTTCTCAGTGCAGGAAGCCGAGAAGCAAATGCTTCTCGCATAAGTAATGCTTATCAATGCCAGTGGCTGACTAGCAGCTAATCAGTTGCCACATCGCTTATAGAGGGAGACACTGGCATCACCGCAGAGTCCTTTTCATATCATTCAACTCTAATTCACCATTAACTATCGTACCTTTACCATTTGCAGTCTTAAATTAACATCGGAGGTTTGACATAAAACCATAAAGGCAACTAAGTTTAAGCTGAAGCCTCGTTCTTGGTTTGCTGGGTTGTGCTTTGGTATTGTAGCACAYGCGGTATGTGGGGCACCGTTCAAAGCCCTTGCTCTAGCCACACACAACAGAACAAGTTAAAGATGGAATTTCAGCCAGAGCCTTAACATTAATTCAGCATAGTTCTTTRTGGTTTAATTTCTTATATGGCACTATTAAAGATAAAAAATAAGCATAAGTCAATCTCATGGTCATTTTAAATTATACTTGCAAGAGTCTTTTACTCTTAAAATAAAAAATAAAAAAAGGTAATGGATTCTTCTCACACTCTGCCTCTGATTAAATCTGAATTTTGTGTCCTACTTGCTTTAAGTTAGCCCTGTTGAGACACTGATTACAGATGCATTATAGCTGAAGTCCAGCCTTAAATATATGATTTTTTTCCTACCTATCTTAATTCTATTCCACAGAATGAGTTAGGAGGAGGAAAATTATGCCATTTGCAGTGTTCATGCATTTCTATGAGCAAAATAAATGCTTTGTCAGTCTTTTTAGAAATGTCAGGAATGTCAAATCTTATTCCTTTTCTGGCTGAAGGACTCCTTGGATGACTAAGGGAACACTGCTTGGAAAAAGTACTTGGAAGTTATTCAGGACTTCAATTAAAGTGGAAAGGACATGAACTGTTGAGAGAGCACTTGCTCCCCTATGCATGTTCTACGCTGGTGCTTCACAAGAGGTAGTTTGATCACTCTTTCCTTCAAAACATTATTTTAATTCAGTGTWTGGAATTTGGAATATGAATTGCGATAGCTGTTCAGTCATCTATCCTTTCTCAGATTAAATGTGAGTTATGCTTCTGACCTTTAAAAATATTCATAACTTTCTAATACTTCCCACATACTTTCATCCTTTGCTAACTGCCTTCTGTGAGCCAGGCATTCTTGCTTGCTGAGGACATGAAGAGATACATGTTGGCGAAGAGAAAAAAGGGTGAMTGAAGGGGTTATAGCTTTTACAAGTAGCTTATTGCTACCTTTCACTTAGCTATATTTAATATGTAGCTATAAGACCTGGCCTGCTCCTGCTTTAGGATGCCTGTGTCACTGGTAATAGCAGTTCAATAATAAAAGATTGTTTACTGGAAAGAAATAATATCATTAAAGCAAAGAGCTTGACAATTAGGCTCCAGAACATGTTCTGAAATTAGTATTTTGACATGAGGARTAGCCATGGTAAGCTGTATTGCTCATACTGTTCATCAGGGTTGAGAGTTGGTTTCGTGTGGTGAAATGGAGAAGAAATGAGGCGGTACGAGGCTAATGATTGGCAGTTTGGCTAACTAGAGAAGTGTGATGACAGAATATATGCAAGCTGTCACTCAGAGTTTAATTAAATAGTGGCAATGTGTTGGACAAAATAAAGAGGAATAAGATGTTTAAGAGAGACTAAACAAACAGCTAGTAGTTCCCATTGTAACTTAAGTTTAATTTAATTTATGTCGTTAAAATTGTTTGTGACTTTGTTACCCTGAGTCAGCCTACTGTSGTTCATGGCCCTAGGGGCTGGGAAGTACCATGTAGTGGAAAAAACTTGAATTTTGTGGGACCTAGGAAAGTTGCTGCAGACATGTGCCAGCATTGTCTCAAGACCTGACTCATTTCTGATCCCGCTTACTAGCTCTGGGTAATTGCCTGCCCTGCCAGATCTCCAACAAAGCCCTGATGTCTGCAGCACGCTCCCCAATTTGCGTGTTGGTTATGTCGGGTGCAGCTTTATAAGACCACATGGAAACTGCTTGGGTCTGACATCACAGCAAAATTGCGAAGTCCTTTTTGGTGTTGTGGTGAAGCAGCTGTATCCAGCTAGCTTTGTAGAAGGCTGCTGAGATCCAGCCAGGTTCTGAAGCCAGCTGTGCTCTTACACTCATCATTTTGGACTTTGGCTGGCTAATGAAGGGCCACTCAGTATCTTTGCGTTATGCTTTTTTGTCCTTTGATGAGGGGGCTTACTAGCTCAGGCACGGTGCCATGCTTGAGCTAACTCTGGTTTTACGTGCTGCTCTGCCTGATAGAAATAAGTCCTCTCGGAGCAGAAACGGTGGATACCTTTGAGTCAAGTCAAATCTGTCAAAGCTGGTACAAAGAAGCCCACTGGCCTTGAGCTGATTCTCTGATGAATCACTGCAGCATCTCTATACTGCACTTCCCAACTCTTCTGGCTGCAGAAACATAGAGAAGAAAGCCCCATTGCCACAACCTGTTATCTGACAGGACTTCTTATTTGAAGTCCCACACCAAACAGAGACTTGAGTTAATTCTTCATCTGTCTTGTCAGGAGTCTGCAAACCACACAACTGAAATGCAGATAATTTAGTTGACAATAATCTAGTATTTGGTGTGTCTCTTGATCGGATGAATGCTTTTGGAAGAGCTTGAGGAATTCATTTTATTAGGCAGAGCTCCACCAAGAGAAACCCTTCCATACCTGCAGAAGCACTGAATAAGTGTTTGCAGTTGAGAAGAAATTAAAGGCATACTGTTCTGGTACTTCAGTAAGAACTAAATAGTAATGGAAGTYATAAACACATATAGGGGTATGCATTGTCATTTGCACGTGGTCGTGTTTATTGATGTTATTGGCTTTAATATGGTGCTATTTAAATATCCCCGTTTTTTAAAGAATGAAGTTCTGTTGTAGAAAATACCTGATTACATAGAGAAAAYAGGATCTTGATTTTAAAATAACTTAAAACTGAATGGAATAATGGCATTTGCTTTTAATCTTGACAGAAATGATTACARCAGAATGGCAAGAGATATTATCTGTGGTGGGAGGGGGGCATTTGTTTTGTAAGCTTCTTTTCTGTTGTTTTACTTAAATCAGCTTGTCTTCCATTATCTGGGGAGTGGGGAGAAGACCTTTGAGCAGATTGTCAGGAACTAGTGATTCAATCTCAAGTAATATTTCCTTTTATAAAACCAAGGGGAGTTTGACTATAAATTTGTCGCAACAGTCTGCTCTTTGGTCCACAACAGCACCTACCTCAGTGAATTTATATGCTTATGTCAACTTCTGATTAGCTAACATTGAATCTGCTAACATTTAATCAGTASTAAGTAGCAAGATTTTTAAGAGGCAAACATCCAGTTGCATTCCATTTAATTGAATCTGCAGAAACAATTGTATTTTCTCAAATTATATACAGCATACATCAGAGAAGTCACCTTTCTTTTGATGTCATTACAACTTGATTGTGATTTTTTTTTCTGATGCCAAAAGTAGCAGGCTGAAGTCCTTAAAAGGATTTGGGGGTTATTCTGGAGGGCTTGCTAGCCTAAAGACGTTACGGTTCCTAAGTTCCCTCTKTTTGGCCAGATTTTCATTTTGTTATGCAATAAAATTGTGCAAATGTGCTTGGAGTGAGGGAAGGTCACCTTGTTTTGTGGTRCTCTCCATCCCTCTCTGCCTCATCTGAATTTTCTCTCTGGAAAGCTAGAACAAGTCACTGTAATTACACTCTAGAACTGCCATTTCTCTCCCCTTATTAAAAATGGAGCCTGGATAACCAGGTTTAATGGAGATGATGACGTTGTAGATGTCTGATCTGTAAGATAAATTTTACTGCTAATGACTACTCTTTTGTCTTATAAATAGGTGCTGCTGAACTGATTTTTTAAAAATATATGTCACTTTTTTGGGATACAGTTAAAACATTTCATCAAATACTGTTTTCCTAACCTAATCATAGAATAATTGAGGCTTGAAGGGACCTCAAGCAGCCTCTAGTCCATCTCCTGCTCATAGCGAGGTCACCTCTGAGACCAGATCGTATTGCTCTGGACCTGATCCAGTCAGGTCTTGAAAACTTCCAAGGATGGAGACTGCACAGCTTCTCTGGGCAACCTGCTCCACTGCCTGACTCTCCTCGTGAAAACTGTTTCCTTTTATCCAGAGGCAGAGCCACTTTTGTTGTAATTTGTGAATTTGTGTCCATTTTCTCTTGCCTTCCTGCAGTGCATGGTTGTGTAGAGCCTGACTCCTCCTTAACAACCTCCTCATTATTAGGTTCTTCTGAAGCTGTATCTGCTCCAGGCTAAAATAAAGCCCTGTTCCCTTAGCCTACCAGATGATCTGTAGTAGCAAAGATCTTGAAATAAACTTTCATTTTTTTCTGAGTTTTTGTGCAGAATGCAGAGCTGTTTTGGGAATTTTCACCCTTTATTGTCATAACTGTTTGGGGAGGGGAATAAAATTCAGAATTTAAAAAATATTTTGTACTTTTTTCTTTGTTGTTACATGTTTTTCTCCTAAACCTTCACTGAAGTCTGCCTTATGTTCCTACTTAAAGAGGAAAATCATGGGATATTATATATATCTATATATATAGTATTTATAACTGCAAACATTTTGCAGTTGTCATTTTTTTCTAACTTCTCAAACTGAATTGATACCATTGCCTTTGCTGGGCTTTGTATGGTTATTTGATTAGATATTGGTATCAGTCTGAATTTGTAATTACTTTAATATGCTGAAGAGATTGTCACAGTAACCAAACTAAAAAGTGGAAGGAAAGCAAGAGTGAAGATACCTGCCATTAAAAAGAAGCAAAGTTAGCTTTGTAGCTGGTGTAAGTCGCCCTGCTTTCATTGGAACACCATGAATTTATAGTCTGAGGACCTCAGAARTACAAGCGGTTAAATGTGAGCTTCAGTACAGCTCTAGCTGAGCTCTTAATAGTATCCAGAGAGGTTAGACCACTTTTAACAGATGCCAAGATCTTCATACAGTGATGGAACTTCCAGCATTTTGCAGAAACTTTGAATAAGCAGCAGGAACTGGCACAGATGATGCAGGTGTCCTTGTGTCAGGTTTGCTTCTCTAATTTGTGCTAGTATTTGAAGCTGACTTTCCTAAGAAATTACACTTGCGCCTATGGCTGTTTTGCAAATAAGGGATGCTGTCTTCATGAAAGAAAAGGGGAGTCAATGTAACTGTAGTCATGCATTATTATTTTTTTGATGGCAGTACATGCTCTTTCCAGATAGAAGGCATTGTTTGGAGTAATATGTGAACTTGTACCTGTCTTATTTCAATTAAAATTGAGAATTGCTGAAATTCCGTGCTTTAATATCAGTAATAAAGTCCTGCTTTAGACAGAATTCAGACAAGAAATTGAAGATTTTAGAAATTGAAAATCCAGTTAGCATGTAGTAGATTTAACTCTTTATTTCTTGCATAAACTTTTCTATTTTGTGTGTGTGCATTCCATAATTTCAGCTAAAGCATAACTGCAAAGCAATTTTCCATTTTTGAATTTGCTTTAGGCAAAGAATTGTTCATGTTATTATGAGAAGGAGGTGCTTCTGATAAGAATACTGCATGTTAATACCTTGCTACRATGAGCTATTCATTTGATATGTGCAACAACCTTTGTTGAAGCTTGTTAACAAAGCAATTATAGTTTCTTTTCTCCTCCCCCCCCCCCACCAAGTTTTAAAAAGAATTAGCAGTCCCCATCCTCGAGGAATAATCAGTTAAAACTGGGAATGTTTGAAATCTCATCACAGCTTTAAAATGATTCAAAACTCCTATTTCCTCTTCACTCACACACTCCATGGAGGTGTGCATACAAGCACACCCATCACCAGCTCCACTATTTGTGAGTAACCTTGCACATTCCTAGTTTTTGTAGCAGCCTCCCATGCAATTGTATCCCCGTTTCCAGGCTTGCAGTTGCAATCAGTCAAATGTGGACTTCAGCAAARCCTATTAAGGTGGCCCTGCTGGTCTCTCCATTCTGCTGCTCTGCTCCTGCCTGCTTGCTTGCAACCTGCAATTGGGTCCGCCAACTTACGGAGCAGACGTGACTTCTTAACATCCGCGGGTGAGACTCGCTGCAACCACGACTGGCTTGAGTGTAACCAGGACCTGGCTATGGAGCCCAGTCCCAAGCCCCTGTGCACACTAGTCTTTAATGAGACACTGTCTGCTCAGGAGCATCTCCCCTTTTGCAAAATGTACTACACACTGTACTGAAATGTTTGAATGCCAGGCAGTCCACAGAAATGGTCTGGAAATGCAAACTTCGCAAGCAGACAGTGAGAGTTTGCTGGAAGACTTAACGCTGGGCTTTGGTAGGCTCTCCCCTGTGATCCGAGCAAAATGATGAGCAATGCCACAGACCCTGATCTAGCTGGAGATCAGTGTTGCTGTAACTGCTTGTAGCAGCTGTATCCAAGCTGGAGTCTCAGTACTCAGTCTCATTTTAGATTTTCTTGCTTTTCTGTGACTTTCTCACATCTTTTAACACTGCTAAAATATGATTAGTTTTAAATTTTGTGAATGATGCTACTGGTGGTAAAATTGTACAGTAACTTATGTTCAAATACACATGGTATGTTCTGAGTTTTATAGGTTATCATTTTCCTATTCTCTGCTGTTATCTTTGAAACCTTAAATGGTAAAAATCTTAGTTTCACTCTGTGTCAAGGCTTTCTGCCATTGAGTACTGTTACTATTCTTCAGCAGTATTGTCAACTTGTATGATTTTGATCATGAGTGTCTCAATATTTGGTAGGGTTTRGAGGTTCTTCTGAAAGCTTTTTGTTTCTTTGTCATATTGATGATAGGATTGATGATACTGTTTCTTTGTTGGTGTTTATGTTGCTTTTTCCATTTTTTTTTATTTCTTTAAAAGATAGACCCATACCTAAGCTGAAACATTATTAGTCTCCCATCTTAGAAGTTGTTCCGTAACTTGATAATTAACTCCAGGAGTGATTTGTTTGCATAGATGTAGTACACACTTAAACCGTTGATGAGCCAGTCATTAACCCAGCAAAATACTTTTTGCTGTTTGATCAGTTTAGTTTTCTGTTGAGTTAGCAAGGTGAACTTGGCTCAGCGAAGCTGAGCAGGCAGGAGGTGCAAGACCATATGGCTAAGAGCAGGGGAGTGGGAAGCAGGGGCAGCCTTTGGTGACAGCAAGMCATTAATTTGACTCATAGAGCTACATTGTTAAACTGTACTCTCAGTGAAGCCAGAAAATACTTCAGATGTCACATAAGCATTTCATTCGTTGGGACTATGCTGTTCAAGTTTTAATTTCTGGTAGACTCTCATTATGATCATCTCCAAAATACTGAGGTTAATCAAGACCAGGTATCRGATTCTTTCTAATTACAAACTTGGTCTACAAATCCAACCATCTTCTGCATGGATTTTTTTCTGTTTCAGAAAGAAGATGTTGCTAATGAGGAAATGGCAGAACGACTGTCTCTTCGGAAGCATCGCTTCATGCATTTTGCATCGTTGGAATATGAAGGAGAATATTACATGACACCAAGAGATTTCTTATTTTCAGTAATGTTTGATCAAGTTGAGCGTAAGTTGTTTTCTCATCGTATTTGTGAAGAAACAGAAACTTGAAGTCCTCTTAAATACAATTAACAAATCATTGGGAWAARATCCTTTATCYGACATAAATCAACAGAAGTCTATTTATAAATAGTGTGCTTATAGATTCTCACRGGCACTAGCTTGTACACCACCAATGATCTAGAAATGTGGAGACTTGATACTATTAGCTCTGCATAATTTGCACGTCTAATTAGTATGTAATTCCTCGATTACTTACATGGCACTGAAAGTAAAAAAGGCTGTAATATATTAATTGAATATATTAATGTTCATACCATTCCTGTCTCAGTTGTATGTCTGTGCACTTTACTGATAGGTACACTATGACCTGTTCTTTTTCCTTTTTTCTTTTTCTTTTTCTTTTTTTTTTTTTTTTTGAAGAGGTTGTCATGGGAGTGACTTGAATGAATGTAAGAAAGCAATGAGCTCACTCTGATATCAAATCTCTTCTGTTTTATGAAGAAGGAATCAAAATTGTTTGCACATTAAAACAAAAAAGTACTTTTAAAATGTGCTGTCCAAGGAGAAGCTTGTCCAAGGACGAATACAATGATAAAAGACTTACAGGTGGTTGTCTTCCTTTTCTCATGGTTTTCTGACTTCATTCCACTCTGGCTAACTCTGCCCCACGTCTTAAGTTTCTTCCATTTGTCTTCCTGTCATCTTCTGTATTTACCACGTTAGAACGTTTTCTTCTCTTGTATGTAATGCACTTGTTTTCTCCAAATATGTGGCTTTCACAGCTTCCCCAAGAAGTTTTTGCTTTAGAATGGTTGGTCTCAGTTTCACAGAAAATTGCAGCACAGAAGAGAAATACCGTGTTAGTATGTCCACTGAGGGGAAGATGGGGAAATCCCAGCTTTAGTTCTTATTTGCTGGCCAATATGCCTGTACTAACCAGTYGGACACATTATGTAGCAAAAGACATACATAGCCTGTGCTGTTCCCTGCCCAGCTAGCAGGGGATGTCAGGGTGACCTCAGGGTGGTTAGAAGGACTGTAAGAAATATAGAAGGAAACTCTCAGTAGTGTGGGAAGGTTTGAGAGACCTGGAGAAATTAAGAGGCCTGAAGGTACTCTRATTTGAGGCTGTGGGAAACATGGAGGCCGAGCAGACGTTACGGAGCTGCAAATGGTCAGAGAGCAGGGCACAAGAATCTAATAATAATAAATAAATAATAATAATAAAAAAAAGTTTTCCTGTGTCTACCAAACATCTATAGTTGATGTGCATGTGTGGCTTCGCTGCTGACACACAACTTCTCATGTTGTATAAAACTGAACATAAATCCTTAGAAGGATTTATGATCTTGAAAGTTAATGAGACTCTCAAAATATATATTTTTTAAGATACAGTTAATGGGAAGAGTTTTTTCCTCCTTCAAAACTTGCACCATTGAGTTAAAAAGCCTGAAGGGATTTTCAGTGTTTTTTCAAGTAGAAACATTGAAAGACAGTGAACAATGAAAATTTCTGTTTTGAAGGTGTGGGTTTCGTAGAGTTATCTGGGAAAGCAAGGTTAGAAAAGGAAGTGTTTTTCAGTCTTAGCAGTTCATACATGTTAATTGCTTACTCCAGCTATAGTATACGTGCACCTTTTTAGTGAAGTGGATAAGATGTATTTATAATGCAGCCAGATTAATTTCAGTTACTTTGCTAATAGAAAACTCTCTGCTTGTATCATAAAACGTATAATCAGCCTCTTCCCACCCCCAAAAAACCCCATGTTCTTTCAAATGCAGTCTTTGCAGTGCGTTTGGAAGGTTGTTAAATTCTGGCTGTGTTGCACCAATGCAGCAGGCAAATTCCAAAACGCTGGATCCTTCTTAAAAGTTCGGCTCTTCTGTCGCTTACCAAGGTCCCGTCTGAGGCTGCTGACTGCAGGTGGGAAGGGATCACCGCAGTTGGGCTCCTCCTCATAGTAACCRGTATCTTCAGCATTATCAATAAGCAGCTAGTGCTGGTTCTGAAGCACTGGTGCTAAAATTCCTGCTGAAATGTGGTAATTAATGAGCATCAATTTATTTTTGGAAACAGTAGCTTAATAGCTTACAGTAAATTCTGGGTTTGTAGTTAGCATTGATGAAGCTTCCTTTAAAGATTGCAGATTGTGAAAATAAACCGCTGAGATGGTTTTTACTTTTTTTGTGTGATGATTATAAAGATTGTATAGCAGGTATATTAAAGCAATGACTGTTCGTGGGAGATCGTTTGCTGTCTCCMTCTGCTACATTTTGGGGGAGAAAATGAGCTTGAGTTCATCTTCCTAAATCCATTCTTTCTGTAATCTTGCCTGTTTTACCCTCCTTTCATACTACTCTGTGGTTAATTCTCTTTTTAATCTTACAAAGCTATAGTCTTGTCTCTTCTTTTTGGAAGAGAGTATTTTCTTGTTTTCCTCCCTATCTCGTTTTCCCCTCTAACATTTTTGTTCCTTTGTCCTCATTTGTCATGTCCTTTTGCAAATTAATAGTCTCCTTTCTCCTTTGGTACTTCAATTCTGTTTTTTTTCCTCCCAGATCTCTAAAGAAATGGATAGAGAATGTGTGTGTGTGTCTGTCTCACACAAGCAGGCACACAAAATTACACACAGGAAGGGGGAGGAGGACTGTAGGTCTTTGGCTTGCATAAATCAGTGGTCGCAGGAGGCTGGACTTGCCRTTGCAGAATCCCCGCGCAGCAGCTACAGCCGCAGGAGCGAAGGGGATGTTGGAGCATGGGGAGATGCTTGCCCTCTATCTGCAACGCGAGGAGACAAATACTTCCTCCTTAAATGATCACAAGGAAAATAAATCTACCATCTTGACGCGAGAATTTACGTGCAAACAAAGTGTTCCTTTTTCTGTCAGCAGAGAGGATTAACAACTCGCATCATGGATTTTGTTATGCAAATGGGCCATTTTTTTCTCTGGTGTTGAAGGAGTGAGGTCTGCTGTATGCTAAAAAAAAAAATCTAACCAATTTTGGTACAAATTTTCATTTCTACATCTATGCAGTAGTTTTATTTTGTTCTTTCAGCTCTGATTGAGTGTCTTTAAACTTGAAGCCCAGTTTGGAAGAACTGTGCGCTTGGTGGAATTTCAAAATTGATGTAATCGTGCTTTGACTTCCTCTCTGCAGATTACATTGGATGCTGGCAAATTCCAGGCTGAAACTGCAGTATCGATTAATCTTATGCAGTTTCATTTAGGATATTGAAGATGGGGAAAAAAACATGAAGGGACTGTGGTGCTGCCATCTTTTTTTAGTGAAAATGAAAGTAAAACTTTCAGCTAGTGCACRCCGATAATCTTCTCAATTTATCTCCGTAGCTGATCCTTTGTTTCATCAGGAATTGGGTTCTCTCTGGAAAACTTAAGCAGCATCTTTTGCTGGGTCCTGGAGAGAATATTAGCTTCAGGCCAGGGTGCTGAAAATTGATCTTGGGATTGAATGTAGATGAAAATGCCACCCTTTGCCTGCCTGTTAATGCAACATTGACCTTTACCTAAGGAATTGTTTTGTTTAGTTCACAACTTTAATATTCAGCTTCCAGTTCAATGCTTTCTTTTCTCAAATTGATCAAAGTTAAGTTTGATGTGATAGTAATGATGACAACCAGATAGAACAGTTGATAGGGCTGAGAAAGGACACAGGTAACAGTACAATCAGTTAGTTACCCTTTAAGTCAGGGAAACTTATTTGAGGTTTTAATTAAATTAATTTTGTTACTCAACTTTCCTCTTACTTCCTGGAGGTAAAACAGAAATAGAGAGACCCTTATTTAGGAGAGCACATACGTGGCTTCACTGTCTCAATTCAGGCCAGAACTTGAGTACTCAATTTGTTGAAGCCCTGTAAAACTGTGCAATACAGTGCAGTCTAAGTAAAACAGAATCTTTTAATATTATGTGACCTGTAGATGTAGACATCTTATCAAGGTCTACAAATGTCTTAAGGGAGGGTGTCAAGAGGCTGGGGCCAGACTCTTGTGGTTTTCAGCACCAAGACAAGAGGCAGCAGGCACAAACTAAAACACGGGAAGTTCCACCTGAATAATATAAGGAAAAACTTCTTTACTGTGAGAGTGACAGAGCAGTGGCGCAGGTTGCCCAGAGAGGTTGTGGAGTATCCATCCTTGGAGGTACTCAAAACCTGGCATAGTTTCTAGGTAAATCGGTTCTCCAGTTTGCTGGGTAGAGGTGTAAATGCATCTGGGGCACTAGACATGGGGAAGTGCAGAGGTAGGAGCAAGCTGCCTGTACAGAGCAGTGGGTCGCTTTGTGCAAACTGTGACATCTTTATGCATTTCTGAGTAAGCAGTAAGCTTCTGATTTCAGTGATCCTCAAGGTACCCAATACTGAAGTTCCTGAATCACATTTGTCTCAGCGATAGTTAAAGAACAAAATACCTGCTAATGGTGAGAATAACAAACAGTTTAGCCACATGCATCAATAAGTATGGCTGAGCTTGATTCTGGCCTTGTGTTGCTTAATTCATGTAGAGAGATAAAACACTCCCAAAGGGAAAAAGCAAACAAGAAAGAGAGAAGGAGAAGAAATTAAGAGGTGGAAGAAGAGGTCCCTGTCCAGCAGCCTTGGTGGATTGTTTGCTACTGGTGATTCTCATTTAGAGAATTACTTCAAAATCTCTTGTTGGTTTTTAGGTGTTATTAAATTTAGAAGAAAGTAAATGTGGTGCTGCGTAAACTGGATGAATAGCTGTGTTGTTGGTGCTAGATCAAAAGTGCTGAAATTCGAAAATACTGAAGTATTTTAACTATGTCTCGATTGTCAAATGAATTCCTGTACACAGTTGAGTAGAATTTATTACTGAAACAAAATCTTAGGTGTGCCCTTTGACAAAGTTGCAAAATATGCAATAAATGATGATTTATTATACAACACTTTCTCAGATAAGAAAACAGATGAACTGTATTGCAAATATATCAAATGTCATAAAATACAACCCAAATGATCTTGAACCCTGCTTCATAGACCTTAGTTCACTAGTTCTCTTCATTTGTTTCCTGGTGCATGGATTTCCTTCTTACTAATTTTCTTTAATATGAGCCAAAAAATTGTGAAATCTTGGCGTTCCTATTGATTAAATCACACCTGCAAAGTTATTTACTATCAGGGTGATAATGAAGAAAAATATTTACAGTCCTGCAATTTAGGGAGCATGAGCTGATAACAAATGTGGAGTTTCCTAACAGACTTATTTTGTTTTGCACATTGACACAGCAAAGAACTATGTAAAGGAAGAACAGCAAAATCAAAAAAAAATGCTTTTATGTGCAGCATGTTTCACTGAATTATCTTTGTACATATTTGCTTAATTCTGTTACTGTCATTTTCTGGAAGGAAGTGGCCAGCTCTTTATAAATAGTAGGAAAACATATGATATGGTGACATAATATTCATGCCAGTACAAAACAGCTGTGATCAGTGTTTTGTACCAGTCAAGTTAATACGCATTAGATGAGCCTTTGAGAGTTTTAGATGCATGGCTACATGCCACGTAATCATACGTTAAAACAAGTGACTGCAGGGGTGGGTGGCAAAACATTGGAGAACCAGCAGTTTGCTCTGGGTAAATCTTTAGAACACTAATGTAAACCATAGTATCTGAAGCAATGATAACTGAATGAAAAAGTATTTTTTGTTCCTCTCCTTATTATGATGTAAAAACTTCTGAATGTCTAGCAGTATCTAGTAAGAATAGTATGAACTTGCCACATTGCATCAGAAATTCTAACATATTGTTAAGGTAATAGGTATAAAAAGGATAAGGGTCAGCTGACTTGCGCTTAATTTTCATTGAATTGCARGAGTGTTTTTAAAAGGCCTTTCCAGTTTTCTATAAGTTATGTATCCTTAAGTTTATATTCTAGATGATACAACCTATATTGTGTTAGGGCCATCCCTGGTATGCTGCTGCTGTAGAACATAAGAAAATCTGTTTGAAATTGTGAAAAGGACTACAGATACAAGAATATTTCAGAAAGTGAAGGTGCTGCAGTTCATTAAATCTAGATTATATTTATGTTCATCTTTTTGGAGAAGATTGTTCCATTCCAGAAGTTCCTTYCCCTGCTGCATTTTTTCTGTACTAGATCACAGAGACGTCTAAATTAGTTTGTCTGATAATAATTGATATCTAATGCAGATTTAAAGTATCATAGCATCTTCACCTGTTGAACCACTCATTCATCTACAGTCCTCTTCCAAAGATAAAATAGATTTTCTTATGTTCTRCAGCACCAGTATGCCAGAGGTGGTGTGTCCACAGTAGAGACACAGCACAGTATATTTCAGTGAATATTAGCGTGTTTCGGTTTGCTGAAGTTGATTGACTTGGCTGAGTTTGCTGTGAAAATTCAGTTGCAAGTTTGATATGATGTGTTCCTGTGAGTTGCCTGAGTATCAGTGCCTGTTCRTGAGGATGAATCCATGCAAAGAATGTAGTGCAGACTGTGATTGCTAGAAAGTTGAATTCTCCATTGTACTTAGTAGAAATCTGGTCGGGGGGGTCTGAAGAGCAATTTACCTCGTTAGGCAGTAGATGAGTACTTTAGAATAAGCTGATTCATTCTTTGTTTCCATATATGTAATTTCAGATTATAGTGGGAGTTCAAATGCCTGTACTTGTGTGCATCTTAATTTTGACCTGAATTTCATCAGTGATAACTAAACTGATGTAAATCATTCATGAGATTTGAGTCTAAAACCTAGAGTTCAGAGTTGAAGATGAAGACTTAAGCTTGCATGAATTACAAAGTTATGTATGGGAAGCTTGGATTGAAATATCATATAGGGAGCCATACAGCTTGGAGCTGAATTCAATCCTCTTGAGTTCCTCATGTTTTAAGAAGAGGTCATTTTCTCTCTCTCTCTCTCTCTGTACTCAGTAATTTTTGCTACTGTTATTTTATTATTGCTTAAATTTTCTAAACATGATAGAAACTGTGCAGACTGGGATGTGTGAGACAGATGTGACCCCTTGCCTGGTGCTGAGCTGCAACGCTAAGGCAAAGCAACGGGGAAGAAGCAGCATAACGGTTTATGGGGGTCATATGCATCCTCTTCAATTCTCATTGAAGAGACAAGATGAAACAAAATCAGTCATTTCTAGCCAAAGCTAGCAAGCTGTCATTCTTCACCCATTTCTTTAAGTGGGCCTTTGAGGGAAGGGGAAAGTACTATTGCTGTTGAGGTGTCTGCATACATAAGCAGAGATACTCAGATTGCAGTCATTTTGCACACTGGTCGCCAGCCCATGCTGTGATGTACCTGTTCAGCTGTATTTCCTCGCCCAAACAGCACCRGGAAGTCTCACCACAACCCTATGGAACTCATTAAAACAATGTATTAGATACACTTAGCATTTTATTTTCTCTTAAAGTGTCCAAACACAACATTAAAATTTATGTTTTGGATAAAATACTAGACCTCAACCAGTTGTTGGTAATTAGATAAGCTTTTTCCTTTTTTCTTTCCACCTCACCAGTAGTACATTAACACTGATACCTGAGTTACATAGTGTATGTTTGATGCAAGACTGGTGATTAGTGAATTGTCCACCTTAACTATAAATTAATTTGAAGTGAAATTGGTCTTTATTTAGAAATGGCAAAAATAGAATTTAGAAATGCAGAAATTCATACGATCTTGGTAATGTGTATTTATGTCTGRACATTGTTGTAAAATTGAAGCAATGGCATCTGAGTTAAAATAATTTAGGGGAACTGGAAGGGCTTTTTTTCCTTTCTTTTTTCCCCCCAAGCAATGAAATCCGCTCCACTGGCCAAGCTCCTCTTTTGCTGTATTAGCAGCTGGCAGTTGCATTGACTTGTTTGTCCTTGTTTTTCAGAAAAACTTGTTAGACTCGAAGTCCCAGAAATAGAAACAAGAGATGCTCTGATGGAGAGAAGAGGTGCTAGCATGTCAGCTAGCTTCTGGCACCACACTGCCGGGGAGCAGGAGGAAGGGCTCCACGGGGTGTTCTTAGGAAAGAGATGTGTGAAGCGAAAGCACTTAGGAAGTTGCAGGTTTTAGCATGACGCTGCAAGTGGGAACATGCCTGTATTTCCATGCTCCAGGTCTGTGTCTTGAACCATGTTAGAAGACAGCAGTAAAGATTACCTGTGATACGTTGTTTGTAAGGTTAAGTAGGAAAATATATTTTTGATTTGTAAAACTCTTACTGAGATTGTGTTAGTCAGATTTGTATTTTTGTAGGTATTTTTGTAGCTATTTTTGCATGAAACAGCAATAAGGTTATAAGAAGCTTTTGGTTTTGTTTTGATTAATTATTGTTTTTCCTTTTGCGGTGTTGCTGACTTTTGTTCAAGAGTAACAGAGAATCGCTGTTGTTATCTCTCAAGTGCAATGCTTACTGATGAGCTAAAAAGTTTCGCTAGACATTATGATGTGACAATACATTATTGGCTATTCAGTTTTCTGAAAAACAATTGTTAATGAAGATATATTGGAACTTCTCAATGAAAGCATTTTTTTAAAAAAACAGCACAAAAATAGTATCAATAATAAAACTGGTCAGACCAGCGCAGTTTTAAGCAAGAGGCAAGCAGTCTCAATGCACATCTTGAAGGACTTAGTCATTTAAAGTGTGAAAGTTATTGGTTATTTAATGGTATCTGAATGGAAAACAGATTCCTCGAAACAAATGAAAATATATTGTGCACATACGGAATACTTGTAATAGAAGTAATGGAAAGATCTGGTTATTAATAACAGGAGTCTGCTTGTTGTATAAACATGGGCTGCCGTAGAATTTCAGAAGTCTTGCAACAGTTTCTGCTTTAGTTGACTATTCCAGTTTTGGGACCTGCTGCTGTGATATTTAAAATACTTRATGGAGAAGTCACTTTTCTTTTTTTGTATGTATGAGCAAACTTCAAGAGCTCTTGCAATCATTCTTGGTCTCTGAATATTTTTCTTATTTGTAATGATTTTTTTTTATTTTTGTAAAATGCCACACGTTGTTTAAATGATACTTGTAACATAATGTTGACATACCACAGAAAATATCTCTGGGATTTTTTCTGCTATAGGTTCTGAATATTTCTTGACAGATTACTACGGTATTATTTTTTTTAAAAAATGCAGTGGAGCTTAATCAGTTCTGAAACATCCTGCTTAACTGACAATTAAGTCTTAACACATGTAGTGTGAAAATCAGACTCAGTGAATTTTTATCACTCTTAAATGTATTTTAATTTCTTGCAACATACATCCTTAACAAAGGTATTGTTTTGTACCTGAGAAGTTAAGTACAATCTGTTTTTAAAATACCTTTTGTTGTATTGCAATATTTAGAAATAGTGGTGGTCTGGGAGACCCCTAGGTGAATGACACCGGGTGCCAGAAGTGCCTGTTACATTCCTGCCAAAATCTGGCTTCCACTCTAACCACCCATTTTCAGGTGTTTGCAACTATTTCAGGGCTGAATGTTTCTATGCTTCTCCTTAGGCCAAAAATTAGTTTTTATAATGGTCAAAGTTATTAATCAATTTTGGGGCTAATTTTAATATGACTACTTCCCCTCCACACACACACGTCCTACTAAGAAATGTTACATTACAATTTTTTAAAAATACCTAAGGTAAACCCATGAACTATCAATTTCTTTATAGGCAATGGCAGCCAAGGTATGCAGTCAGTTTTGGTAGCTGATACTGAGCTGTCCTTGCTTGCCAAGTAAATGGCTAGCATCTCCAGAGAGACCCTTAAGAAGTTCTGCTGCCCCCCAGTTTCACAATATTGGCACTGATTTCCTTGGATAARCTGCCTCTCGCTTTTGCTCCCTGCTCTTTAGGCACCTGCAGTGGTTGTTGCACAGATTGCAATCAGTAGCCTATCTCATCTACTGTGAAACAAAAACAAATATGAGCTCAATTTTTTTCCATACATTAAAAAAAAAAATCTCTTGCTAGAGCAGCACAGGTACATGACAGTGCCCTGTGTTGGGCTTACRGGCTTAGTTACTGCAAGAGAAAATTCATCCAAGAATGATTTCACAGCAATCGAATCCATCTTCCACCTTTATCCAATCTGCCAGAGGGCTCTGGTCCTCGTGCTGCTGTCCATAATGCTGGGGAGCACCTGAATGTGCCACTAGCTGGGTCTCCAGTTAAATATCTCTCCTCTCAGACCTGAAAAATGCTTGTTTGCCTGAAGCTGTGCCCAGTGAAAGATACCGTCCCTTCCAACACATCCCACCTTGCTTTTTATTAGCTGAAGGGTAKTTCAGAAGCTTTAGTAGGTCCAGATGGATCCTAATTGACAGTTCTTATTTTTTCTGACTGAATTTGGTATATGGAAAATGCCAGTGTCTTGTGATCTCCTCATTCACCAAGAGCAACAATCCTAGCTGGTCTTTAAAAAAAAAAAAAAAAAAAAAAAAAAGGCTCCTTGTGTGGAACTTGAATGTAGAACACAGCCAAGTCAGCTGCCGGTTGACTTTGTTCAGGCTATTTCAGTAGTCTTCTGGAAGAGCTGATGTTTGTAGTCATCAATATGATAACAGCTCATTTTTCCCAAGTGGTAGACTTCCTTTCATGCCTTGAATTCATGTTCTTTGCTCTGGTATCTCTGATACTGCTGTGACGACTGGAACGGTGGAGACCTACTGCTGCGTTGGTGTTGGCAAGCTCTTAGCAAGTCACATATCCCACTGGAGAAACTTCAGTTTTAAAATACAGATTTCTTTTTTGTCTTCTTCTGTTCATCTCCAAATGCTTTTTCTGGGGAAGAGTGAAGGGTGTTTGTTCTCTGCTGTGGGATGAATCCAAACAGTTGTGAGCCTGACATAGCAGATTCTTATAATAGACAATACTAAAATTAGKCATTTTGTCTCATGTGAATGGGCATCTGCTTTTCCATTAGGACTGTATTTATTTACTGTGTTTGACAACCRAGCAGTCATCTGTGCCCTGACACAGCAATTAATTCTTCTCTTTGGATTTTTTTGGTGATAAAGTGACAGCTCACTTCTCCCAAGAAAGTGCTGCTCACAGAAAAGATAAAACCTAACATTTGAACRTTTCAGCTGCTTCTCTAGCTTTATTCTTGCTTTGGATTTAGCATGAGAGCTACATTTTCTACAATGTGTATGATGGTAAAGGCAGACTTCACTGGCAAAAAAAAGAGAGGCTTTGCTATGAAATCTAGGAAACGGTATTTAAACCAGTGCGCTCACTTTGGAAGAGCGGCAAGCAACATAAGATTGCTTTATTTTTTCACTAGAAGAAAGTGGTTTCAATTGTTTGCTTTTGATTTGCATCCACTCAGAGAATTGTAAAAAGCCTTCTTAAAATTTGATTGAAATTTTTATTTTCTCTTGTCTCTGGAGTGAACACAGATATTTATATCAGGAGAGCAGTCCCTACTCTTTACGTCCAGTACATGGAGGAGAAAGATGTCTGCTTAATCACAGCATTTTAAGAGTACTTGTGTRTATTATCACGACTCACTTAAGTTAAAATGTAACATCTTGTAATAYGCTTTGAAGGGTTTGTATTCTATAAAGGGTGATATATGGTTTATCACTTCTTTCTAGTATTCTRTGGCTAGAATATATCTTACATATTCTCAGCCTATAGGTCAGCTCCYGTTTTAGGTGTTTAAAAACTTAAAATATAGATCTCTCATAAATTATTCATGCTGAATTTAAAATCAGTTGTCACCACTGTTTATATTGGAAAACAGTGACACAGCATCTCTTCTGACACTTTAATGCTCTCATCTAATATCCAACCTAAAGTTAATCACTCTCTGTTCATACCTTCTTGCTCTTTTGCCAACATAACCCATTACCTGAAATAGATTTTTTTTATTTMTTTTTGAATCTTAACCCCATGATGCATTATAGATAATCGTATTAGACCTCAGTCCTGGTYTTGTTAGGTTAAAAAAACTCACATTTGTTTCCTCTGCCTGGCCTTCCTTTGCTCTGCTTTGTGTAGGTATCTTTATTACTTTCTTTTTTAATTTGATTTCTTTACACAAAGCCTCCTTCATTCCCAGGTCTGGCTTACAGCACAACCCACGAGCAATCACTGGGCCTAAGGGATGAAACAAGGATAGATACCAGGATCTTCTCAAGTTGCTGAAACATCTAAATTGTCAAATTGCGGCTTGCAGTCAAGCAGAAAAGTGGGACAAAGTAGTGCTTAGGAGAGTTAAACTTGTTTAGCCTGGTCTTCACTTGCAATCAATTCATACAGAATGTAATTTTCAAGATTATCAGTGTTTTAGTCCTCATTTGTAGTTCCGTACRTTCTCAAGGCTGAGGGCAATACAGTAGGGTAAATTACCTGCTGTGTTTGTAGATGAAGAARGTTTTAATGAAGTCATGGAATTGTTATTAAAACAAAAAACAGAGCAGACAAAGACTTTTCTTTTAGAAGGTTATGTACAATCAAGGGCTGATGCCCCCCAGATAACATTTCCCTTTGCACAGGAAGATTTGTACTTTTTTTTTTTTTTTTTTTTTAACTTTTGTGCAAGGTTGCAAGAAAATCTGAATAAAAAATCAAACCCAAGGTAATTATTTTTGAATTGTCTTTTTGAGGTTTGCTTCATCAGATTATTTGAATTCAGGGAAGGTGTTTTTTTTTTTCTTTTCTGGGCAGATAAGACAATTCTAGGAAAGAAATAATTCATTTTTAAAGACTTTATTGATCATCTTGGTCTTTGGAGTCTTTTTTTTCTATTGCTTTTTTTTTTTTTTTTTTTTTTTTTTTTTTTTTTTTTTTTTTTTTTTTTTTTTTTTTTTTTTNATGTGAGGAGTTTTAAGCCACACAGTGAAGCTTATCTTTGCATCTCTTGCTCAGTCTCAGAAGTTTCCTATTAGCGCAGAGGAGGTGTTCTAGTCGGKGCAGGAGGCTTTCTTCTTTTCTAGTAATAGGGAATGTTGCTGAATATCTTGTCAGGAATTTATTATTAAACTTACTATTAGCAACACTGTTTTTTTTTCTAAGTTGCAAATTAACCAAACTKTTTTGCCTGCTACAGTAAGGGCATGATTAACACCTCGTTTTAGGCTCTTCTATGATTTCTTATTACTTTAGTTCTCTTTGATCTTTTAGAGGGCCTCTCAACCTTTCCATGATCCTTCCCATTACCACCTAATCTTCTAAATAAGGATAATGTTAGTAAGGGGTTAGCAGGGTGTTTGTTTGTTTGTTTGTTTGTTTGTTTTTGAAGTTTTATGTAACTATGTTTGTTCTGGTACTCTGAGAAACTAGCCAAAACTAGATCTCTGCAGTAGTCTTCTCATGTGGTAAAAATAGAATAAACCTTTCTTGCTTAGCTGAAAAAAACAGGAGTAGTCTCTTATCGCATACATACTCTTGGAAACTCTGCTGTAGGAAAACTTCCCAAACATCTGTTAATTGCTAGGTGACAGATGTTAATGATGATGTATAAACAAGTCAGACTCAGCAGGGGCTGTTTCTGGTTTGCTGAGAGCTTCTGTGTGTGCTAAGAACAGAATGAGCTAATCTTAGAAGTAGAAAGAAGCTCCTGGCTAATTTAAAGGTAAAAGTGAGCGTGATGTTGGACCATCAACTGAAGGAAAGCAAGTCACTGATAGGAATCTCTAATTAAGCACGAGAAGGAAGAAAGAGGGAAGAAAAGCTAGAGACTGCAATAATGCCTCAACCTAGGAAGTCATGAACATGATAAAATAGGGCTGTGCAAGATCAGTAAAAGCCTAACGCAGTAGGTAGACTGCTGTGTAGGAAAGTTCCCAAACATGGTAACCAGAACGCCCTTATCTTCTTACAGTGAAAATCGGGGAAAGTAACGTCATCGCTGCAGTCATCGACATTAAACCGACCTTGCTAAAATTTTCATGTGAGGTTGCACTTTGGAGGCTTGTAAAGGGGAAAAGTTTCTTCTGGAAATCCTGACCTGACAGAATCTGCTTTATTCTGCTCTGAATAGCAGTTCCCTTTGGCACTATTCACCCTGCTAATCTCTACRGTTCTCCATATTATCTGAACTTAAGCGCTACAGTATTGTATGTATGACAAAAGTCTCTTCCTTAAAGTAGCACTTTTTCCTTCTCTTTTTTTTTCATATATCTATTCATCAATCACTAACGGACAGTAGCTCCAATTGTTCTGATTCAGCTTGGAAAAGGAAGTGATCTATTAGGTCCTGCTAGAATAGACGTCCGGTAATTCAATTCATCCTTTTAATTAAAGGAATTGCAAAGTGGAAATGTTTCTTTGGTATATGTTTATTCACTGTTTTCTTTCAGTGGGTGATGTCAGGAGAGTTTGGGAGGATGAAGAACAAATGGATGATATCAATTACAAAAATGCAAGCTTCTTGAGAAAAATCTTAGAATATTAGCAAGTGGATGAAAAACCATCTTGCGTGCTTTTTTTGTTGTTTTTCTGATCTGTCCTACGTTTTAAAAGTTCCATTTACCCACATCCAACAAGGGTGATAATTTACCAGATCCTTTACAAATTTCTAGCAGAGAAGAAGATTTCATCCCTTTTTGTCCTATTATTCAAGGGTATTTGTACTTTCTTCGAGAAATAGCTGCATTCAAGAATTTGCTGCAAAGCAGAGGAGACTAGGAGGTAGACCTATAGCTAGCCAGGCTCACCTTGTGCAGTAACTGAACACCATCTAGTGGGTGTTCAGTTAATCCTTTAATTATTAAGCAGAATTTATTTTGGCTGTAATTGACAAATTAACTATTCCATAAACTCAATAGCAATATCCCCACTGTAAACTGCATGCTCATGAAAGAGGCATATCTTCTGAAAGGTGAGCAAATGAAGTTCTGACCTTTTCTGTAATTCCCCATGCTCTGGGCAGCAAGACAAAATGTCCCAGGCCTCATCTGAAACAGATACTGCTTATTAACAAAATTGCAAACATAGAACTCTTTTAATTTCAATAAAATGCCCAAACTTACTGTTAAATCCATTATTTTGCTTTCTTGTGTTAGTAGCTATTGAGAGTTAGGGTAAAAGAGCGTTGCTCCTCCTCGGTAGCCGCAATGAGATGTGAACCCTGGATACTTCAGCTGCCCTGTRCAAAACGCCGTTGTCTTTTGTTGGAGCACGGGGAAAATATCCTAAACCTCTGTATGAAATCCACCTACTAGTTCTTTTATTTAGCATTAGTGTAGGTTACAAGAGCGCCTAATCTGACATTTTACTTTGGCAAAGAGAATAAGGCGACTGTATGAGAGGTGATTGAGAGTTGTTTTGTATTCATAGCCCTTCTGGAAACAAATGTCAGCCAGTGCGCTCATTCATTTTGTCTGAGAAGTAGGTGAATAATTTGCCTTTAACCACAGGCAAGCTTCAGTTCATGGGATTTTCCATAAAATTTCCTGAATCTYCTGAGACCGTTTTCAGCAGTAACCAAAGAGGTGATGTTTGTGCTAGATTCCCTAGAGGAGTTATCACCGGTAATCAGGTAAGAGCAGTGCAGTATTGGGAAGGAGGCCTTCAGTCCATGAAGGGTGAAGGATCCGCCTTTGGTGGAAGGACAAGATACTAGCAGAATAGAACAGGAGCAAAGATAACCAATATCATTAGAATACTAGAGCAAGAGAGATTGTGCATCCTGCTGATGAGCTTTCCAGATCTCACAGTTGCTGTGCAGATGGACATCGACCTTTTTTATCTTTTTTTCTTCCCCCTTCCCCTCCCTTCTTCCTCCCAAAGGTATGCCTAAGGATTGCTGGGATGTAATGAGTGGAAGTTTTCCCAAACTGGTATTGCTAGCAAAATTCCATTGTACTTTTCCAGTCAAGTGTCACCTCCTGGAACATGTTTTTCCAATATTCCTGAGAACTTTCACTGCATGTTGCTGTAGTGGAAGTAAATTAACCTTTAAAAGAAAAATACTGTTTTAGCGGAAAAGAAAGCATTAGTGATGGTGTAAATAATTTTGATATGTGATAGGGTGAAATGGAAGAAAAAAGCGGGCTACTATATAAACTGGGTCTAAATAGCCTTTTATATTTACAGGACTCTTGAGAACTCATTCAATTTATGTGACATGTCAGTGTTCCCAGTTACTTACCCACTGCAGTAATTTAAATTGTCTTGATGCACTAATATGTCAGCTATTTACTGCTTAGACACATGCACTATAAATGCCCTGCATCTGAACAGAATTATGGTAAGAGCATTGCATTTTTCATAATAATTCCATGAATAACTTCAAATTTTTCCCCAAATGTTTCCAATTTTTATTTTTAAATTTTATTAAATTATTGCATTTCAGCATTTTATTTTTACTGTTCTATTAGGAATAAGCAATATCAACATTATCCTAAAGTCTGAACTTAAGATGAGAATGTTTAAGAAAAAGCAAGCTATTTCCTAAGCATAATTGAATTAAAGTCACCATCTTTCAAACCGCAAACTATAGCTTAATATTATCTTTTGAATGTGTGAACATGCATTTGTGTGTATGAGATAATGCATGAGCAAAAGTCTGTTGGGTGCAACAGGTCAAACTAGGTGACCAGAGTGGTCTTTTCTGTCCTCATTATCTGTAATTCTTGCATGCTGGAGTATTTATTATGTGTCAAAGTACAATAATTAAACCATATAGTTACTTCACATAATTTGGCACTGTTTGATATGATTTGTAGTTCCTGCTTAGGGGATAAATAGCATCAGAGCAAGAAGGAAAAAAAAAAAAAAAAAAAAAAAAAAAAAAGATCAAGTCCTATCTAGCAAAAAGGAATTTTACTGTCCATAAAAAAGAGATAGTTTGAGTCCCTGCTGCAGCTGAATCACTTACCCTCCCCTGACACACCCCCTCTTTTTCCTTATTCCAGGATTAGTTAGGTAGCTTCTGCTAGTGATAAATTCCCTTGCAATGGGTCTAGCAGTGTTTATTCTGTTATACTTAGTCTGTAACTGTACTAACTTTTCTTTCTTTTTTTCTTTTTTTTTTTTTTACATTTTGTAAGATGCATGAGAAAAATGAGTCTGTCGTGGCAGGTAAGATTCTCCAGCTATATATAGAACAGATCAGATTTTGAAGAAAGTGGTTGACTGAGATACAGTAGAGATAATTGCTGCAGTGGTGATGGTGGCTTTATACTGAGCCGCATAAACTTGAATGAAGCCTTATACTCTCTACAGTGAGATAAGAATAAGTTTTTGATGCTGTTAAGGTGTTGACCTTTTCTTCATTGATTTTGACTGAAGGAGGACTGATGTGCACACATTTTGCTTCCGAATCCGAATTAACCTCTGCTTACCAGTAAGAAGCAATTTGCTCAAGTCATGCAAGCCGTTAGATTTTTAACTGTGTCATTTAATTGTCGTTGCTCTTATCCTACTTTACTTGTTCTTCTATTCTTGTTATGCTTATTTTCTGTAGTCATAAAATAGATTATAGAGCCCCTCAGTCAGGGATCATGACTTCTAGCGTTGTCTAGTAGAGAGGGACAGAATTAAACCTCTAGCRCAATTGGGCTATTATATTAGTTAATTATCCTCATCTGTTGTTAGCGTCTCAATCTAATTTTCTTGAGCTGAGAGTCTTCCTACCTGCTCTTTGTGGAACATACATAGTTTTGTGCATGTTCAGGGCATCCCAAATCTTTGAGGTGCATAACACTCTCTATAAGATCGTARGAATCATTCCTGACCCTCCTGGTCTCATAAATGTGCGTCATGGTACAGCTCCTTCTAGGTAGTCTTCGTTGTCTTTACAATAACTTTTTGCTCTAGTTGGGCAGCCTGCTCTGCCTCTTTGTGCTGTGGTTCATTTTGCCCCTCTGTATCCGATC
Organism: Rhea americana; assembly: GCF_003343005.1. Taxonomy (NCBI): domain Eukaryota; kingdom Metazoa; phylum Chordata; class Aves; order Rheiformes; family Rheidae; genus Rhea; species Rhea americana. The sequence continues at coordinate 3,817,676 of NW_028186879.1, forward strand.
GAAGTTCTTAATGAAAAAGTCAACGTGCCTTTAGTACCACTAACATAAAATTAATAGGAGATCACAGATAGAACAAGCGTAAAAAGCAGTCATGACTTCAGCTTTCTGGTTGCTTGGAGAAGGGTTCATCTACCCAAAGTTAGTAAAAGCTGAATGTCAGGTTGGAGCTAGAGACTGTAGGATCTCTTTAAAGTTAATGGAGGGAAACAGGTACCTCCAAGGACTGTATCTGGCCTATAATAGACCCTATCTCAATATGGAATAAATTGCTCTTTTGTTGTGTCTATTTCTTTCCCTTGTCTATAAAGGGAGCCCAGTATCATTAGTCAAGATGAGGTTTGTAGACAGAGATAGTATCATTTATTAGACCAGTTGCTGTAAGCTGGAAAAGTTAGATACGCTTTTGGGCGCACCAGCCTTTCTTCAGGTCTGAAATAGCAGCAAATTTCAAAGCTAATTATAAACCTTTTTCTACATACATCCTTACACCACCCTAGCTACAGCAAAGCACCAGAGATCACTAACTCAGATTTAGGTGTCTAATTTTTAGATTTTTAAATGAAGTCATTTGAGCTGAGCGTGAGACACTTGGGAATTTGAGGACTCGCGTTTCACGTGGCCCGTTTTTCTTCTGGATGCTGCCTTCAGTGCTGAACTCAGAGTCGACAGAGAGCTGGCAGCCTGCTCCATCCACGAGCTGCTCACCTGCAGCTGCCTCTTCTGCCTGCATCCCTGCTGCTGGTGGTGTGTGGCAAAGGCAGTTTTAGTTCAATCTCATGCTCCATTGGTAGCTGAGAGATGCCGGTACATGCACACTCTGTGCAGAGAGCTGTTGCTTCGCAGTTCTAGTCAGCTCTGCTTGGTCCTGATTGCTGTTATGCCTTCCTGGTGTTTTGGGAAAAAATAGCTTTTCTGTATTCTGCATTGTTGCAAGACTTGCAGCGATTGCAAGGATTAATAGTGCATGTGTTTTGGAAAGCTTGGGAGTTTGAATATATCACCAGCTTTCATAGAATCATAGAATCAGTAAGGTTGGAAGGGACCTCTGGAGATCATCTGGTCCAGCCTCCTTGCTCAGCAGGGTCACCTAGAGCATGTTAGACAGGGTTGCATCCAGGCAGGCCTTGAAGATCTCCAGAGAAGGAGACTCCACCACCTCTCTGGGCAACCTGTGCCAGTGCTCCGTCACTCTCACAGGGAAGAAATTCCCCCTCACGGTCAGGCAGAACTTCCTGTGCTTCAATTTCTGCCCATTGCCTCTTGTCCTGTCACACGGGACAACTGAAAAGAGTTTGTCCCCATCTCCTGAGCACCCTCCCTTCAGGTACTTGTACACATTGATAAGGTCCCCCCTCAGTCTTCTCTTCCCCAGGCTAAACAGGCCCAGCTCTCGCAGCCGTTCCTCATAGGGCAGGTGCTCCAGCCCTCTGATCATCCTCATAGCCCTACGCTGGACTCTCTCCAGTAGCTCCATGTCTCCCTTGTAGTGGGGAGCCCAGAACTGGACACAGGACTTGAGATGAGGCCTCTCCAGGGCTGAGGAGAGGGGCAGGATCACCTCCCTCCACCTGCTGGCAACACTCTTCCCAATGCACCCCAGGAGACCATTGGCCTTCTTGGCCACAAGGACACACATTGCTGCCTCATGGTCAACTTGTCATCCACCAGCACTCCCAGGTCTTTCTCTGCAGAGCTGCTCTCCAGCAGGTCAGCCCCCAGCTTGTACTGGTGCCTAGCGTTATTGTTCCCTGAATGAGTCTTGGGTARGTTTTTGGAACAGATGGATCTAGGAGCAAGTCATGTTCCCTGGATAATACCTAAAGAGAAGTTGCTCCCCTGTTCTCCCCTGCCCTTTCCACAGGCTGCGAGTGTCCCAGCGAGGACTGAGGTGCTCACGTGCTGTGTAATGAGGACTGGGAGGTGTGCTTGCAACCTCATCCCATTGGTTATTTTGGAATTCATGATAATTTCAGTAACTGCATGTCACTGTTTCTTCAAAAGTTTCTGAAAACTGGCTTATCTTAATTTTTTAGCCTGTTTCAGTTTCCTAACGCGCTGTGTCATCCTTTGAAGTTTTCTTCCTACATCAGCTTCCCACCCTTTTCACCCCGGGCTGCCTTACTCACAAAGAAACCTGCTGCTGTTGACTGGGGCTGATGCAACTGCTCTTCTGAAGTGGAGGTTTGCCAGTGCTGGCCTCAGCCCAGGGCGGTGTATTTCTCATTTCCTCAGAGGAGTCATTGCTGTGAGTAAAGAAGGACAGATGCAACACTCATTTCCAAAAGATGCAAAACTTGCTTTGTAAAATGTTTCAGCAGCTTCTGTTGAAGCAACGCTGCCCGTTCCCCTGGGCATATTTGGGTTTTAATTCAGGTGCTTCAGTTCCCTCATGTGCCTGATTGAGATGACTTTTATCAATTAAATTTCAACGGAGGAATGCACTGGTTCAGTAAGAGCTTTCTAGCTGAGGTGGATTCTTCATTCCCTTAAATAGTGCTCTCAGTTATTCAGATACTGGTTTGCCAGGAGTTACTGTAGGAATCTGAAATTACTTTTTTTTTTTTTTTTTTTTTTTTTGCTCTCCTTGATTTATCTCTGTCTCCAGTATTCAAAAAGTAAGCTTTTTACAGGACTAATTATTCCCTTTAGATTATTTAGATATTTAGATTTTAGTAAGCACTTTGGAAAGGCATAGGGGAGACCATCTTTTCTTTAAAGAGCTGGGAGTCTAAATAAACAGGATAAACAGAGGAGAGCTAAGGTACCTGTCGGGTATCATATATAAAAAGAAAAAGGGGGAGGGGAATTGAACACAAGCTACTGAATTTTGATAGTCATATACTTTAGACTATTTTAAACAAAGTTTTTAACCAGGTTTCCCCAAGGAAATCCACATTCTTATCTAAAACAACCCACTTGGGTACAGACATAAAATTTCCGAGGAGTTTGGGTTTTGTGGGAATTGGCTGCTGGCTGGAAGGGTAAGATACAAATTCCTGTTCCCATCACAGGAGACCTGCTGCGTGGGTCTGCTGAAAAGGTCCCAGCATGAGCTGTGTTTTAGCAGGGCCCCGATCCTCTCCGACTGGAGCTGGGCTGAGATCCCACACACCTGGAAGCATTTGTCCCGCATCACTTTGCGGAATRAGAGCTTCGGCTGAATTATGGCATACATACCACTATTCTTTTTGTATTCTTTTTTCGGGGGAAAAACTCATAATTTCATAGCGCCGCAGTCTGATTTTGAACTTGCCAAGCTTCAGCCAAGGTAGTAGTGGTTGCCATCTAAAATTAAAAAAAAAAATTGCAATGACATTTTTTCTTTTCTTAACTTGGTTAGCACTGTGTCTGTCTAAAATGGAGCTAMAAAAGAGATCCTGGTAAAACTGTCTCACAGACGTGACTGGTAAAAGTGGCAGGCATCTGTTGTTTTCCAAGCAACAGGTATCCATTCAGTTACTGTTCTAATTTGAAGTGAAGGCTATTGAGAAAGATTGTTATAAAAATCCCATTTAACTTCCATATTAGAAAATTAGAGCAGTTCTACAGATGTGTAAAATTCTGCTTCATTATAGAGGATGATTTCTCTACTTCCATGTTGGCATTTGATCCTTGTTGTTATAATGGTTGATCTTAGTGATTTTGTTCATTCTCTGGCTCTACATGTCTTCTGTCGTCGCTAAGCTTTTTCCAAGCTGTATGGGTGTAAATGGGTGTTACGGAGTGCAAGTGGGTACTTGCTTAATTCAGCCCTTTCCTAATGTTAATCCTAACATTGATGTCAGATTTGTTCTACCTGTTAGAGTAAAAAACAGGTAGGTGATGGAAACACTTCTACTGGAAGAAACACGTGTGACAAAAGACCCAGGTTTGCCGAGGGCAAATTAAAGCTGAAGTTTTCTTAACGATGGTTGTCAGCTAACTTTCTTGGCTAATGGCACAGAATTTGTAAGCTTGTAAGTAGACTTGGTATTTATTCAAGTAGCTTAACTTTAAAAGCTAAAATGGCTTTTTTTTTAATTTGCAAAAGATGCACCTGGTTGTTCTTTGTGGATCCACTATAGATGGTGAAAATCAGGTAATGGCATCTGGTAAAAATAGGTACAGACCCTTGAAAATACTCATTTTACTTTAAGCAAGGATTGCCATCTGTCTTGGCAGATCTGTAGAAAAAAGTTTTTCTTCCCYTTCTTTCATGTTCAGAACAATAAAAATTTTAATTTTCTTTTTATGATATCAAAGTAAGACTGTTACTAAAATGAACAGGTTTTCTAATATGTCATTGATTTATGTGTTATTAAAAATAATTCAGTTGAAAGTTAAAAGAATAAAACTACAGAAAAGTGAATCCTTCAGATCTTTTTCCTTATTACGTAAAATAGTTCCTAATGATTATATCTTTGGCTGTGTTCCTTAGAGAGAAACTTAGATCTTGATGTATTTGTGGTCATGTATCAGGAATGACAGTGCCGATTATACCCAGATTTAATTGATAGCAAGGAAGGGGCCTCTCTTTCACTATCTGAATCGGCTAAAAAAGCCTGTTTATACCTTTGCAATGCATTTCTTGTGAAGAGGAGTTAACTGTCTTTTCCTAATTGCAGCAGAGAAGGCCTTAAAAGACCTTACTCCTCAGAGGACGGCCCATTCGATACGTTAGCCTGCACCATCGACAAAGCTTTCCTTGTTGACCTTCTRAAGGGATCTCATTGTTAGGAAGTGAATACATGGGAAGGATAAGCAGCACGAGCTAAATTAGTATTCAAGGAATATTATGCATGCTACAATAAAAGCAGCTAGTGTTTCTGAGTGAAAGTTGAGATTTGAATCTTTGCAAATGTTTTTATGTGGTGACTGACTGCACCAATAGGGTATAATTGAATTTCACTCTTAGCAAATATTAGAATAATTATTGGAGGAAACTCATTATGCAGTTTAAATTATAAAATTACTGTAGGGTTGTGGTCTAATGCTTTATAAAAATAACCATATGAAAGATAACACTAATACCTCAAATATAAGATTTTTTCTTAACAAGATTACCAGCTACCAGTACAGACTTGCTGAGGTCTGTATGCCATTTTCATTTGACTAAGCTGTAAGAAATTTTGTTTTCTAACCTAATTGGAGAAGTCATTAGACAAAAACGGGCTCCGCATTTATTACTCTGATGTATTTCCTATTTAGAAAAGTTTTTTAAAAAAAAAAAAGAAGAAGAAGAAAAAGAAGAAGTCTTCATTTATCTCTCTGTCCTTCCCTTTTCCTCCTGCTTTTTTCCCCTCTCCCCCACCTTGCTCTGTCCTTTGCCCACTGCAGGGCTTGGGACTGTTCTCTCCTTCCTCCTGCTGCCCAGCAAACACTTCCTCTCCTCCCTTATTCCTTTCACCCTGCTGCAATTCCCCATCCTTTCTTTGGAGTCAAGAGTAGTATGTGCTCCTAGCTCTCCATATCATTGCTGCTGCTATTTCTTAATCCCTGAAACGGGTCATTCAGCACGTCTGCATCTTAAACCTCCGCCGGAGGATGGCCACAGCTGAGCACGGTGGAGGCATTCGCAGCCACCAGCCTAATTGCACGAGCTGTACAACTTGTGTACAACAGTCGCTCTACAACTGCTGGTGACTCTGCTAGCTGGCGAAAGCAGGCTCTGCATATCTGCAAAATCTTTAATTCCCCCTTCCTAATTTTTGTCAAGGTAGGATTGTTGACACTGAGGATGTATTTCCCAGAAGTGCTTAGCTGAAGTGTTTCGGAGTTACTGTGCTGAGTACGGCACAGAGAAACACAGACTTACTCACTGGAGACCCTCACAAASTTGACCAGCTGGTATCTGCGTGGTCGCTCGCAGAGTTTTCTCCTTACCTTGCATCACTTATTCATGCMTTTGCTGTTCCAGCTCGCAGGCCGCTGCTTACCTCCTTCCTTATCCTCCTGGAAGCTGGCAAAGGGCCTCTGCCGGATACACTGCTGAAATAGCAGCGGCCTTCCTAGATGTGGTGCTCGTTTGGCCACCAGGAGATTGAAATGAGTGTAGCTGCTGTTAACCAAATGCATGGCTAGCTTCAAAGCAGACAACAGTTGCAGGGAGCATTTGTTGTACAGTGGCTTTTCCTTTTTTCTTCCAAGTTCTGTTTTTCCCTGAAAAGCAGCACCCATCTTTGGGAGCTCTTACACACTCTGCCTGTCCCTGCAGGTCAGTCAGACACAGATGGAGAGAGGAAGACCTACAGCCTGCTCGCTCCATCCGATCAGGCTTCTTGCCACGTGGGTCTCCCCACACTGAAAGAGCTGCTGCAGCGTGATTTAATTCCAGATTGAAAAGCACTGTGCAGAGGAGGTGACATTTCGAAGCAGATGTTAAGCTGGGATCTAAATCGCATGATTTGCTGAACACCCATTCATTGGGAGCGCTCCGCAAGAGCGAGCAGTGCTGAGTTGTAGTGTTGCATCCCCCAGTTCTGGACTCTGCCTTGCTGGACACAGTGATTTTTTTTTCTTTCTTTCTTTTTTTTTTTTTAACTTGCTTTCCCAGACTGCTATTAGTCTGACTTCTTTTATCTCAAGTGAGGCAAAACTGGATTTTTTACTTTATTTGAGATGGAAGGTATCATATCTGTGTGACTGTGTGTGTAAATATATGTGCACGCATTGCACAAAAATGGACTCATACGTAGTAAAGGAACAGGTGGTGCTGGCAACACCTGTTGTTATGGTCACTCAACACTCTAGTTATAAAACCCTAATTTTAGTTGCCTGTAACTTTTGTCAAACTTAAACATTTGGGTTGAAATGTTTTGTGCCAGGTGTCTGCCTTAGGCTGATTTGGGATTGAGGGGTGCGGAGAGGAATTTATCAGCAAAAATGTTACTGCCAGTTCAGAGATTAGAGACCAATGCACTGATTTTCCCATACTGAAAAACAGGCTATAGCTAGTGGGGATGTTCCAGCCACTTCCCTGGTTTGAAGCTAAAAGCTGCAAGTGGAGCCCCTCTACTGCTGGGCATGTCCTTTGCCACTGTTAGGGAAATTTGCTATATTACTGAGAATGCATCTCCGTTTGGCCGATACCTGGGCCTGTGAAAATGCTTGCGAGCGGTTTGTTAGCAGCTGCCCACCAGGCTGCATCAGTTTGTCCGCACCCAAACAGCAGCTCAGTGCTGGTGACCCTTCAGATGCTGGAGGGCCATAAAGCAGCAGAGTCTGAGCGCGGAGCAAAGCAGGCTTCAGTGCCCAGTGCCATCAGTCCACACGGCGAATGCATGCCACTCTGCTTATGCCTGTGCAGCATGAGTAAATAGGAGGCAATGGCCAGCTTGAATCCAGCGGAACTGGTGACAAAGAAAGGTAGGAATGGGCCACAGGTGGTTAAAGTGAAGGACACAGCATTGGGAACCATGTGAGGAGGAGTGATCCAGAGGCAGAGCTGTGCGATAGGACAGTACGCCGAGAAGTGGGACGTGATTCCCTCCACAATATGACAACAGAATTGCTGTAGTCGCATCTACCCGTTCCACGGGTAAAACAATATCGCAGCTCCTCAGATGGGTGACTTGCACAGGAGTATGATCTTATACTACCACCAGTGACTTCCCTGTTTGAGTGTAGACTTGAGCCTACTGATGAACACTCAGGAGTTTGTATGGTTTCATCTGATGCTTTTACAGGAGGACTTAATAGACACACAGAATTTTTCCTTTGCCTTTTTTTTTTTTTGTATTTTTTTAGCATTTGCATACTCAGCCTATGTTCAGAGGTTTATTAGGTGAGCATACGAAACCATTTGTAAATAATGCAGAGGGTTTTTTTACTGCATAACCTGATTTTGGAATATATAGTACATTTGCAGTCCACAGTATTCAAAATCACACTAGTAGGTTAGTCCAAGACACTTGAGTAGTTTGTGGTTTCGCCTAGGTTGCAAGAACATCTGAACAGATTGCTCACATTACTTTAATATGTTGTTCTTTCTTGATCGTTGTGGGAATTAGAAACAAACTGCCCACTACAAAATATTCTGTTTCATATTACTTACTATTTCCCCATAAAAATCAGAAGAAATGCCACAGAACTTGATCAAAGTTTAAAGGCAGTTTGTTATTGAATAATGATGATTTTTTTTTATTATAGGTAAAGCTTCAGCCAAGAAACTGACAAAAAAGGTAAGCAAAATGTTCCTTTCGTTCTTCAAAAGAACTCGCGTTCTTTCTGTTACTCAACCAGATGGACTCCTCTTTCGAAACYGGTTTTATATCTTCTTGTTTGTGTCTTTAAAGGAGGTAGATGCTACACTGGCAAGCGTTACAAAAGCTAAACCTGGACCGACCTTTTTTAGAGAGCTTGGTGATAAAGGTAACGAGGCACTTTTGATACTGAAAAATAATCTTGCTTTTGATCTCAATATGTAGTATGAATTGAATATATTTTTTAAAAAGCTTCCATGGATTTGACGTCATCTCTGTCTGTCTAGGAGTTGCCTCCTTGACAAATCTCAGTTATACAAGAAGGTTTAAGGAGGCAGAGCTGGGTATTGAAAACTCTGGGGTACCTGTAGGATGCAGGGAAAGAAAAAAGAGAAAACCTATTAAGGCAGAGAAGGAGAAGGCCTGAAAGAGGCAGCAGTCTGTATCCAATTGCTAAGAGGGTACAGTACAAAATTTCAGTACAAAATGGACTTTTGTTATTAATCAGCTGCTGTTTCATTATATAATTTAAATGCACTGAAACTGAGACTAAAGATAAAACTTGTATCTGATTATGGAAAGTGGYGTTCCCAGTTCCAAGAGCAGGGAATTCATTCGTCCCTCTTCAAGGAGCGCAGGGGCCCTTCGCAGTCCTGGGTGCTTGGGGTTGTTTCAGCCTCGTGTCTGGCTGCAGAAGGGGAACTCGAACCTCTGGGAGCTATTACTTATCTAGCAACAGGGAGTTAAAGAAAAACAAGTAAACGCTTCATTATCCAAAATTAATTGAAGGGGGCAAAAAGAAACAAGAGGATCCTGGAAACCAAACAAATGAGTGAGCAACAATTTCATCAATAACAAAGACTGGAAGTAGCTATGGARAAGGTCGCACGGTCTCTATTCACAGGCTTTCTGTTTTGAGGAGGTCAGTCTGAATCCCTTACCCRGTGGCCCTTTCTGGAAGAATAAAGATGCCTTTCCACTGCTGCCAGTCCTTAGCAGGAGACCCGTGGGCATGGATGGCGGCTTGTGACCCGAGAGCAGCGCTCAGTCGCAGCCCGTGGCATTTAGCCGGTCCCTGCCGTGCGGGGCTCGTGCCTTGCAGCGCTCTGCCAAAGTGGATGSGTCTTCAGTGGGTTGCCTCGCTTGCCCGTCCGCTCCTGCAAAGCCCATGCTCTGTGTCCTGCCCAGCCAGGTGGAGCAGAGGGTTTCAGCTTGCTTTCAGTCTGTCTGCGTGACGCCGAGGCTGCCCRCGTTCCCTCAAAATGCCCCCGTCACCCTGTGACATCTCTGAACGTGTCGAACAATTTTTTCCAATCCTAGAGAAGGCTTTTTGAATATTCACTCACTTTCAAATATTCAAATTACTAATCATGATATGCTTTCCTAGGGCAATTTTAGGTGGGGTTTAAAGGATTCCTAGTCTGTAACTCTTGGATATTCTTCCTCTATCACTGCTGGTTTAAAGTCTATTTGCAGTGGTTTTGTAGTGGTGCCATTCTGGGCCATGGATCTTCTGTTGCTTAGGACTGTGGGACCCTGTACTCTGTCCTCCCAAAATCCAGCAGGAGTCTCAGATGATGCAGGAAAATTCGATGCAGTCATCTGTGTGCRTCGGCAGCACGTGGAATTTCGACCGTTTTTGGTCATGTCGCCTCTCTAGTGATGCTTTTGTCTTAAGATCCATTAGTACATTGAGAACGCTATAAATATTTATGTATTTTAAATACTGCTTTTACAAGTACCAAAATAATGAATCTACACCTGCTCCACTGTACAGCTGAGATTATTTTAACTACCACCAAATTGTTATTTAAATATTAAGTACAGAGAATGTTGTCATCAGTCCAGTTGGTAAAACTTAAAGCTAGGGAATTCTGCCTTCTAGTGGGCAGTTTTAAAATTCGTATCATATTCTGTGAGTATATTCATGATTTATTCAACAATAAGGATATTGTATTATCAGCATTTGCTCTAAAGCTTGAGGATAGAGTTTTCCAGGAAGRGATAGTGATTAGAAGATTGCAATATTTTTGCTACTGCTAAATGCAAGACCTTGGTTACGAGTATGCTGAATCATTCGACAGTATGTGAAGTTTTTATCTTTTTGATTTTGCTTGGACATAAATTCAGCTTTCTCTTTTATTATTATTTCTTGCATATTTTAAATGTAAAATTTGAGTAACTTCAAAATAAAAAAAAAAGTACTTAATTTACTATATGCATAAATTGTACACCTCTCACTAGAAATAGTAAAAGAACAGTAAATTGTGAGAAGAATTTTTATGGCAATAAATCCACAGATTAAATCTTATCTCAAGTTCAGCCCTGATATATGCTGATTTTGATGTTTTCTGGCAGACTGATTGTACCAAACATGCTGTGGCTTTGCTTTATGCCACTGAGACGAGTTTTTAAAAAACAATCGAGATTTTTTTTAATACATTTTTTATTATTTTTACCTTTATACTTATTTCACTGTAGTGACTTCTCAATCAGCTTAAGATAACATGACCAAAATAGTTTCAGCCTTCTGCAGTTAGAGCGAATAGTGCCATCACGCGTCTCGCTTGGGCCCAGAAGCAGGGTGCTGTCTGTAAACTGGTCTCTTCTTCCATCCTTCCATCTCTGTACAAAGTTTGCAGATTGTTTCTGCAAAATTTTCCAAGATAGGCTCTTCCCTGTCCGCCTGGATAGCTAAAACTCCCCAAGCTCTTTGCATTTTGTATCTCAGTTGTTACAAAGGGTTTTTTTCCCTCCAGCTTTAACAAGCGTCATCTGCCTTGCTAACGTCCTTCCGAGYGCTTTGATAAAGATGTTTCTCGTAGTTCCCTGCTCTGAGTGTGTCGTCTCCTCTTYTGTATCCCAGCACTGGGCTCTCCCATCTCCGTCCTGTCTGGCGTAAGCAGCCTGTC
>NW_028186879.1:3828873-3833702 GCF_003343005.1 Rhea americana
AAAAACATTCTTCTGCTGTGACACGTACAAAACAAAATTAGGGAGAAGGGGTCTTGATCACTTCTGTCATGCTGTTCAGCTTGATTTCTTTTTCTCCTATTTCGTCTCTACCCATCTTTTATTTTACATGCTTTTCTACTTAAGCATGTAAGCTAAAAAATACATATATATATGGAGCAGGGGCTCTCTTTCTTTTTGCATTTGTAGGAATCCTGGACACCTTGTCTAGGAACATGTCTCCAAGCTTTACAGTAATACAGATAATTTACACTTTAATGACTGTATTAGTCTAGTGATGTGACAATGATCCTGAAACTTGTAAACAAAAATAAATCTTTGAGATAAAAATATTTTTATTTGCATAGTGTATTGTATGATTGTAGTATTATGCTGAGTTAAACATGATTCACATGCTGGATAGTAGGTTAATAGCCCTATTTTGATGGAGAGGAAAATTGAGGTRTGGAGACAGAGTGAATCAGCAACAGGATCAATATTAGACCTGTCTTTAGATAAGACCTATCCTCTGATATTCAGACTGTTGTATTCAGCAATTTAATATTTCAAACCCTGGTACTTAAAACAGTAAGTGTAAAGTCACTATATGAAACCAAATACAAATGCTGTTGGCTCTGTATAGTAATTAATCGGAAGTTAATTGTTTGTCACTAAAGCTTAAGTGGATTCCATATCTATCAATTAACTAAATGTAAATTATAAAAAATTGTTTATCTTTGCACAGATAGGCATGTCTAAACTTCGGTATTTTAAGCAGCTTTAGCGTTATACAATGTTTAGTTCACAAGTTAAAAGTAGCTCAGTTGTTTCGAAAGGCAGTTTAGAAAAAAGCCCTTTACTTTTTTTTTTTTTTCTTTTAGCATTATTGCAGGGCAGATGGTTCAGATTCTGGTGTTTAACCATCCCCGTTATGCAGTCTCTATCTTTAGCTTGTACGCTCTATTTTGACGCTATCGCATCTTTGTGTTTGTTCAGGCTTTTCATTTGAGGCGGTATTTCAAAGGAAAACACTGGAATTTTCCTTCCAAAGGCGAGGGGGGGGGAATACTTTCACCTTGTAGAAAGGACATGTTCCTATTTTAAAAAAAGGAATAGAAAGAAAAAAATGAAGCCTCCTCTTGGCAGGCGGCCCAGCAGTACTATCAGCGCGATCTAGCAGCTTGGCAGCTTTGCGTGTTGCCCTGTTCCCCGGGAGAATTAGAGGGAAGCTGTTCTCCGCCTTTTCAAGGCTGCCAGGGCAGGGAATACTTTGATCCTTCAGGGTAAYGTTAGAGTAGTTCTCCTCCCAGGTACTAAATGTGACAAAGCACAGTTAATTTATTTGTCTTTTGTATAAACATAGAATGTTTTCAGTAAAAATCCAAAGATTTAGTGCAGGCCTTCTATTAGGACCAAATAAAACTAACTCTCTCGATCAGACGTGAACATTGATGAGTCTCTTGATGGGGAATTTCACCTTCAGAGTCCTAAAAACAGAAGTAGGGACTTTATTTAATAATAATGAAAGAAACTTACTTTAAGCTATTTAACATGATGTTAGTCTACATTTTTTAATTTAAAATACCTGATTTTTCAAGTCTGGCTATATGTATGTAAATTATTTGCGAAACATTTTTTACTATTTTATTTCAGGCTTGATCTCATATGCAGAGTACCTGTTTTTGTTGACAATCCTTACAAGTAAGTATTACATGTTTAAAAAGCATATGCATAAATACTGAACTGCTAACAGCTTCCTAAGGACTTTTTTTGATAAATTCCTAAATTTTAATCCAACTTAACAAACTATTATATAGAGTGATAAGACATAGAAAAGCATCTAACTTTAATTGATTGCAACTTAGTTCCATAGTGTCATCACTGGTCAACAGTGTCACTTCAAAAATCTTGATGAACTCTGCACCACAGGATCAAGAGAGTCCTTCAAGATGCTTTGCAAGAAAGGGAAGACATTGGATAGGGGACCACACAGTAAGGAGAACAACAACAGTGGGGGAGGATAAAGTAATTTGTCTTCTGGATAATAGTTTTAGTCATTTTGGACCATGAGAGGTTAATATTTTAGCTCATGCTGTGATATAAAAAAAATTTGCAGTATATGAAAGGTTGTTTCCTATTATTTGTGTGCTTTRGTATGTAATGGATGATAGACAACAGGCTTCTACAGCATCCTTTTGTGTGATTCTTTTAAATCAGTTATTGCATTTCTCAGTTCTTGTTGGCTTTATTTCCTCTACGTATTTTGTATGTATTTCTTTCCCCCTCCTTTTCCTCCTTCCTTTTCTCTCAAGTGCTTTTTTTAAAACCTTTTTTGTTTTGTAATTTCAGTAGCCAAACTCTTGGCTCTCCTGAGCTAAGAAGCTGAAGCTCATGTGTTGCGGTGAGTGCGGAGGGGAAAGGTGTGGGCAGCCTCCGTASAAGTCAGCCCTGAACCTAAAGCCTGTTCTTGCAGTTCCATTCAGCTGTAATAGAGAGCGTGGCAGGAAAGCAGATGCTTTCAAAGGTGGTTTTAAAGGAAGCAGACTTGCTTTATCAGTGAACAGTTGGCATTTTTTGGCCTGTGTGTGGCAGTAATCTAGGATCTTCTAAGCTTCCTCATCTATGGTTAGTCCATCTCTGCAGTCTGCGCTGGCCACGTCCCTGTGCTGGTCTGATGAGCTGCGGGTGAAGCTGGAGTATTGAAAGATTTGGGGCAAGATGCGAGTGGGAGCGTTACGCAGTGGGGTCTGTAAACTAGTAGTGAGAGAGACTGGATGCACRTCCATGCAGCCCAACCAGGCATACTAGGTTTCGTAGTCTCAACAGAGAGAGCGAGGGAAGGAAGGAAGGAAACAGTTACTCTTACCCCAAAGCATAGCTGAGCCTTAGATGCCTGAACTTAATCACTTCCATGACTGCAAKGTCCATGTGAGGGCCTCAAACTGACAAGCTGTGCTTGCCGTAGCACTTCACCCTCTCCTGATGTAGCACCAATGAGTGATGTTAAGATACCGTCTCCAGAGAGCTGGGAGAGTGCGTCCAGTCTTAATAGCCTTTGATATACAACTTTTGTGTAATTTAGATAGTCCTTTTACAACTTAGGTCACTTCTCAGCGGAGCTGCATGGGTGCGCTCGACATGGCGTGAAGGGTAATCTCTTAAGAAACTTCAGCTAGTACAGAATATTACTTAGCACAAATATGCATGAATATAACCCATTTACCATATAAATATACTGTTTCCCCAGCCAGTAGTGACTGTCCAGGGCTACAGATAACTGAACATGAGCRTACCATGTTCAAGTGTTTTTTAAATCAGAAGTAATATAAGAGTGTAGCCCAGTCATAAAGCTGATTAAAAATTGTTGCAATAAAAAACTCCTTTAAAAAAATTACCTCGTTATAGCTTCAGAAAAATATAACCAAAGTTGCAGAAGTAGATGCCAAAGAATCTGTTTCTTTAAAAATCTCTGGTGGCTGAAAGTAAATTCATGCTGATTTATTGGTTTAAACAATTAGAGAACTGGAGCAATATCAGAGCATGTTGGTCCCTTTCTCCAAACAATCRAATAATGTTGTTTTTCAGGGAATTTACATAGGAATGTACTGAACTSAAAAAAACGAAGGGACCTTCCTGTGCAGGATGAAAATGCAGAGCTAATGTTGCTGCTTTAGCTGTAGCTAACATGGGGGTTATCATAAAGATCGATTTGAAAGCAAATGTTAGCAAGTATTAGTACCTCTATCTAGTAAATACATCAGTCAGCCCCCAGCTACGTAACCTTTTTCCCTTTCTAGTGAGAATTAATGTGAGATTTATTAAAATATTAATGGCTTATTTAAAGGAATTCTTCTAAATCACCAGCAGACCGATAAGCAAACCAGAACAGGATCACTCGATTTCCCGAGTCACGGTTCTAGTATTCTGTTGACCAGACCATGCTGCCTTGCATGTAACGGCAGCATCCGCATAACAACGCTGATCTTGAAAAATGTGTTTTTGTGGCAGACAAAGGCTTTATTTTGCCCATTGCAATCCCCTGTGCTCTGTGCTAGGTGCCTTATATCATCATTATCTATCTCCTTTCAGTGCAGTATTGAATTTCGTTCTCAGAAGTTGGTTAATGGAACCTCTGGTAAAGCCCTGCTTGGTGGATGGGCCCAGGAACTGAAACTGTCACCTTTGCTAAAAGCTTGCTCCAATTAGCCGTCACAAACCGTGACAGTTTGTCAAAGCAGGAACGGGTTGCAGGGGAAGCAAGCTGCAGGCACAGCTAAGGTGAAGTTCTTGTGTTCAGAGTTTGGAATTCTGCCTGATTCTAATTAAATACAAATATATCTGAGGTATTCTTTGAACTGTGTTTATTTTATGAATGCATACCATTGGTGTTGCATCATATCAGGTAAGTATGTCATCTCTGAACAGCATAAGCAGGCTTTAGGTACTATATTTTTCAGTAACAGCTTTCTTATCTGAAAATTTCAACACAGATGGTATAAATTTCTATTAAACACATCAATTACTTTTATTCTCTAAATATGCTATAGGATAGACTCTTCCTGCTTTTGCAGTAGTAACACAAAATTTAGAATTTCCATGGAGAGAAAGCCAGTTGCAGATCGCAATGGTATTTATAAAATATCATTACATCACAAAGTTGCTTAACAAAAAACTTTTAATTGGCTGCTGAAGATGTAAAAAATGTAAATATAACACTTTGTTTAACCATCTTCTTGTTCAGTTAAAAATCACTTAAAAAGAACAGGATATTTCTTAAGTTGTTTCCTTTGCTGAAAGGTTCTGTTTCTGCCACATTGTTAAAAGAAAAAAGA
>NW_028186879.1:3833892-3857852 GCF_003343005.1 Rhea americana
AAAAGAAAAGAAAGAAAAAGACTTCAAGCTTGTTTTTGGATAGAATTGGAAGAACACACTTTCAGAATAAAAACGCTGAAGGCATCGTGTTCCCTAGAGATAGTAGCTTCAGTGCCGTGGTGGGTCCGAGATTGTTCTTGGAAACGTGAATGTGCTCTAGAGGAGGTAACTCGGTGGCTTTCCTATTAACGCCTGACGTGACTGCGTTGTGGAGTTAGTTCACGTGCTCCAGAAGTGACTGGGATCATCGGTGCTTGCTGCTGCAGTGRAGTGTGAATGCATTTCAGCAGCACGCTGCTCCTCTGCGGCCGTCGTAGTGTGTGTGTAAGCAAAGCAAGATGAGGAAATTGTGGAAAGGAGCTCAAAGTACTCTGTTTCTTGTAGTGCCTGCAAGAGGCAGAACTCAGCAAATTCTTGTGTCAAAAAGGAGCATCCACTCAGCGAAGGAAAAGCAGTGTAAAGTTTTGTAAATGGGAACATATATACAAATGCTTTTGACAAAGACGAGCAGAAAGGGTAGTTGATTACTTTACTTTTCAGCTGTAATACACCGATTAGAGCTAGACTGCAGAAGTAGCCAGAGATGGAGAAATCTACAGGGAATATAAGACCAGGACAGTAACGTTTTCACAGCCGTGGAGATCAAATGTACATACGTCCCTCTGTTTAGGCACTGCTGACATCTCCTGTTTTGCCTTTGCATTAAATATCCCTTGGAGCAGTAGTAACAAGGTGTTTTTAAATGATTGCTTATGATTGGGTATGGTATGGTTTAGTGGAAGTATGATGTATGTGCATAACTATGGAGAATTGAGTCTGTAGGCCATTCTCTTTTTATATTAAATATTTATGTGCCAGTGTAAGTGTCTGTGTGTGCATTTGTACACACCATAAAGTTTCTTTGCACTTTATTGCAGATCAACAGACTGGATTTCAGATTGCTTTTAAAATGTTGGATATAGATGGCAATGAACAAGTTGAGAAGAAGGAGTTTTTTAAGGTATGTGTACTTATGTGCATATTAATTTTTAAAGCATTCAGATAAGTCCATAGGTTATATTTGCTAAATGGAGAATGCGTTAAATTCTTCAAGCCTATCTGTCCATTCAATCTGTGATCACACCCCTGCTAAAACGCTTCACAGTAAAAGAGTGCATATCAAAGCATTGCTATAGAAATCATTATCATATATGAATCATGTTTTATAAATGTTACTTTTGACTTGTATGTAAAAATCTGTTGCTGGGAAGATAGGAGTTGTCATACATCCCATAATGCTGTGACCTAATTTAAGTAATCATCTGAAACAATCTTTCATTTTCTAAATATTCTGAATCATTTTTTAAACTTACTATCATCTTTTATTTTTTTATTAGTTTTATTTGCTGTTCTACAGGTTTATTACTAATTTGCAGTTTAGGGAGAAATGGTATTTTTCCAATGCTTTGTATAAAATGCGAGGGAGAGAGACAGATGTTCCAAAAATGAAATCCTGCTTTGAAGATCTAGAGAGGAGTAGGAGTAATAATACAGCTTATAAAACTTTGAAGTATTTAGCAGGAAACTATTTACTAAATATTTCATATCAGAAGTAGAAAGTAAAATTAACCAACATAATTTTTAGTAGACTCCCCTCTTCATTCAGAGCCTTCATTCATATTGGAYGTGACTAGAGACAGGATTTTATAARAAGCCAAAATGATCACTGTCATGTAGTGCAGATTACTTTCTGTCACTAGGCTAATGTTAAAGAATGTCATTAATGCAACAGCTCTAGGGAGCCAATGGGAACCTAAAGCTAAATAAAAATGAACCTACCTGGTTGAGGAAATTACCAGAGATCTGTTTGTGTAGCCTTAAACTCTTTTGCACTGATAGCCCTTATTTTTAGTGCATTATGCCTTAGCAAGATTACAAGTGATAGTCGTACTTGAATATATTYTAAAATATTTTTAGATTACTTTCAGTTTTAGCAGTACCTTTTGAAAACAATATTTGAAATTAGACCGTTTCCCAAGATAGTACTCCAGGAAGCCTCTAATTGAGCTGCAAGATAAYGTACACTCAGAATTTGCTCTATTAAAGTATTAATTATTCTGCTGATTAAAAAGAAATAMATTTTAATATAGCTGTTACTTTTTTTAATTTTAATCTCTAAACCTGATAAAATCTGAATGAATTGTTATTAGAGTAGAACGAGTACCCTGGTCATTGAAATGTCTGTTACAGCTGTCTGAAAAATAGCATGTTATGAGGAGAGTAAGTCCATGAAAGCAGGTGAAAGTGTTGCTGCCTGCAGTGCCACAGCACCAAAATGCCATTTTAGTGGTACTTCCTTTAAGTAGGTGCTGTGTCGGTATAAAACAAATAAGGAGACTCTTACAGAAATGTACTACAACTGTCTTTGGGAAGCATACAGTAAATCACATAATTAATATCCATTGCCCATTTCAATTAATTGTAATTGAATTAGCCARTATTAACAACAGAAAGTCATCACAAGTAGAGGAAAAAATAAAGATCACTAAAAATAATTTGATTCCTGTAGAGGCAAATCAAATTAAATCAAAATTATTCTAGTTAGATAGATTGTTACTTTCTTTGCATGTCCTTTATACATTGTGTTAATTAACTAAAATAGAATAGCAAAAAAATTTTTAAAAAATCTTATAAATTGCAATCTCAACTCAGGAGAGCCATTAACTTCAAAGAAATCCCAGAGGGTTTGAGCAAGTCCTGAGATGACTTTTTTTTTTTTTTTTTTAAAACATTTATGACTATTTTAAAGCACAACTTGATTTTTCAAGGTTACATTTAAAAAATAAAGCTTTTGGAATGGAAGAATCTGGAAAAATGTGTGCGTGTTTCTCCTCATCTTTGTGTGCTGTGGTTAGGTAATGCATCGTAGGGAGTTCCTGCATAGTTAATGCAACAGCGAGTCGTCCGGCTAATCCATCGTTTGTCTTGGGGCATCTCAGGAAGATGCAGCTGAGCTGTTCTCGGGGGACCGTAGTTTGTCTCGTCCGCTTGCACAGCTCTGGCCCRCAGCGACAGTCTCGTTCGTGACGTGGTGGGTGGGTTCTGGACAGTGTCGCACAGACCGAGCCAGCAATTATATTATCTTCTCTTTTTCAATTAATGACTAAGAGACTATGTTTTGGAAGATACCTTGGAATGTGACTGTTTTGAATTGATTTTTCAGGAAGATTGATCACATTTAATGCAGTTTCTGTAACGTTATGAAAGAAAGAGAAAATATTCATTGTTGTCTTGACCCAGCTCCATTTAATTGCATAATTTTACCTGATTCCAGATCATCTGGAAGACGTTTTTCCCACCACTTGAGAGATGAGCTTGTATGCTTAATGAAATCCAGCAGGAATGTCTTGGCCTAGCYGACTTCCTCTTGTCCTTGTTCAAAACAAATGCTAGAAATTATTTCCTAACTTACCATCTAGTCCTTAACTGTGAGTATGTGAAAAAGGATTTAAAGACGAATGTCTTAGGCAAAACTCATTTGCCGTAAAGCTTGAGATGCTCTTCAGCAAAGTTTCCTGCCTACCCTAAMTTCAGCAGGGCTTTTTTACTGTCCAGCAGAGCTAAGTCTAACACAGACTGTCTTTCTGAATCTAAAATGATAAATGAATCAGGGCCAGGGACCATTCAACGTCCCTGAGCATGATGACATAGGTGGGACAAATCTACACTACATAGACCTTGGCCCTGGATCTTTGGTGGTACTGTGTTGTTCACTGACCATTACATGTAATTATTCATTTATTTTTTGTCAGCCCAGAGTCTGTGGACTAATGTGGGAGGAACTGCACTGCATCTTACCAGCATGGTGCTTTTGTAGCTTGCCTTGAAAGGTCTGGAGGGTGGCATGAAGGCGTGTGAGGGTGTTACAGGGTTTAAAGCTTGTGAGGATGGAGTTGGAGGATCATGGAAGGAATTACCTATGGCTCAGTCTTGCCTATATTGCTGTTTAGCTTGGCATGAGCTATTCCCTAAAGCAAGCCCCAGCACTGCAGATGAAGTGCTGGTTGGTCCAAGCCAGGAGCACACCAGGGAGCCACCAGCCAGCAGCCCAGGGCTTGGTTCCCTGCTTGGCCCAAGCTGACTTGTCATATACAGGCAGGGTTAGAGGCATTGCATGAGGTTGGTACAAGCACTGCAACATACTGGCAAAGGCGGAGATTGTACTCTCGCAAGAAAGTACGAGTTTTGAGYTTGTGCTTTATTCCTCCTTGATTTTGACACCGCAGATGTGATCAAATATGAATTGACATTTTTTCCTTTTCACAGTCCTGATTATGTTAATTCCTGGGAGGTTTTTTATTAGAAGGTTAGACTATGCTCCTCTTTCATATTTGAAAGGTACAGCCTAGGAATATCTTTTCTCTTCCTTGTTTTCTTTCCCCTCTGTACARTCTCAATGCCTAGTGTGAAAACTGGGAGCTGCCAATCGTCAGGGCAAARCTAGGCACAAGTAGGGTGGTACTTCTCCATGTGGAACTTTGCCTCTGATATTTCACCAGAGTTCATGAATCCTCTTCTTACCAGAGAGAAAAATGCTGTTTTTAATTCTTTAAAATGTTAGTATAAAAATATCTAATGAAGATCATTGAAATAGATTTATTAGAGGGTTTATTAGACAAGCTGTAACAAGGTACAATTATTACTCTGTTTTCTTGTGTCAGAGGCAAAAATCAAACCCTGTGGAAGTTAAACCTCTTTTTGTTAGTTTACTCATTGTTAATCTCCCTATTTCTCTGAGGAATCCTGGAGCAGCTGCAGTAAAATACTGGGTAAATGTACTTTAACTGGTTAACCCAYCACTTCCAATAATATTTTTACACTGATGAAAAGTGCAATAAATATTGGCAAGTTGTGGATAACCTAGACTTTTGTACTAGTTGCTGTATTTTCATGCAATGAAACATCATCTCTGATTCACATGAACTTTTGAAAGTGCTGGTACTTAAATAATTCCTTCCATAACTCATACCGTTAGAAAAAATATCCTGAAAATCTACTTCATGAAAATAGAGGGCAAAGAGGAGAATATTCAGCATGCAGAAAGTTAACAGAGCAGTATTAATGATAATATTAATTATTTCCATCCARTGTTTGACAATAATGTTAGAGAACTTAGTTTGGGGAAAGGGTACTGGAAAAAAGTATGGAAGGATCAGTAATTCAGAGGCAATTAATGTAAGTAGGATGGGATACAAAAAGAAATTTCAGTGTTTTCATTCTCTTTGTCACCCCTTCTCCCTCCTTGTTGTCCATTATCTACTGGTTATCTAKCTGGACTGTAAATTCTCTGAAGTAAGAATTTTGCCTCTTTGCAAAATGTCCATCATTTTTTGAATTCTGTATGTCTCGATTCTACTGTGTCAAACAGTGTTAATGGATAGAGAGGCACAAGTCATGTCATGTGAATTGCTCAAGAAGGATGACAAGCTGCTTCATAACCCACGTCCTTGATGCTTGCAGCGGGTGGTGGAGGTAGGCTGTTCACATCTGTACAGATCAGCCACTGAGGGGTGTGAGATGCGTGATTTCCCAGTAGCTTCACTGCTCTTTGGTAACATCAAGAACAGAGATCTTGAATGCAATTCCATGTTTTAAAGGAGAGAGTTTCTCCTGTCCTGCATAGTCTTCCCATTTTTATTTCCCTCTTTTCCAGCAGAAGTTAACGCTCTTTCCTTTCCTAGCCTGCTCTTGTTCTCTCTCCTCCCTGCCTGTCTGTGTTCAAGCTAGTCTATTTTTAATTTCTCCTTCATCCATGTTTCAGTGGTGAATATCCAAAATACAAGCAACATCACACCTCATTTCAGTATTAGGTCCCAGAATCACAACAATCTCTGTCTTGAGATGGATATCTACAACAATTTCTTGCTTAGCCTTACAACTCCAAGATGAAGCAGGCTTGGTAGAAACAACACGGTCAGCTGTTACCTGCCATCTCTAATCGGCTGCTGCCATATTGCAGAGAGGTCTTTCTCAGAGACTTCTTACCTGCATCTTCATGAGGACAGAAAGATACTTCTGTGAAGTCGGCAGTTCCAAGACGCTAACATGAAATTTGGCAAGGGGGATTTCCAGACACGTTCATCCCTTGATGAGGAACCTGACACTAGTGCACATAATAACACTTGCACATTTATCTCAGACTGGCTATCAAGAATAAGGCTACTGAGGGTCCAGAAATCCCCAACAAGCAAGGAATTCCCCTAACTCWGTCCTGATGAAAGATTTCTAAGGAAAATTAACAAACATTCCAAACTGTTGGGCATGGAGGTAGGGAAACTCTGATTGCACATAAAAAGCTGTGTGATTTAATCTCTGTTAATAGACTGTCTTTGTACGGTTGTACAGCAGATACCACAAAAAAATTGTAGAGATTCATCTAAGACTGCACCAGTGCTCTGAACTGTCAGCAGCTCTGGCAGCATAGAGCACCTGAACAGTCCTACGGCATCCACAAGCACTAGATTTTCTTAAACAACTGAAAGATGAAAAATCTTTTTTTTTTTCTCCCTAAAAAAGACATATCCTTTCTACTAGGTCTTGTCACCTTCTGAAAAGATTATCACTTAACATGCTTCTTTGGCAAAGAGTTATCACTTATGTATAACATGCCTCATTCTTTTTGAATTAGCCATCAGTGTATTATAGTGATGAACAGATATAAATATTAAACACAGATATATGCTGCTAGGTGATGAAAAGAATCATGAAGCTGTTAAATACTGGAGTCCGTTGCTGGAGGGCAGAATTTTTATCCCCTTGTGAGTAGTTGCTTCACTGTGCTGGAAAAAATATTCAAACTACTGGAAATTATCGTCAGTTTTTTTCCCAAGGAATACTTTCAAGAATCATAAGGATTTACATGYGCTATAAGAAAACAGCAAATTAAATCTTCCAGAACACTTACAAGAAGAATTATACTGTGTGTCTGTGTTCTTTAATATTCTCTACAGATTTTCTAAAGGGTCCTTTAAAAGCAAAATCCAACAGAAAAATCATATTTTGTCTTTTCAATAAGAAAAAAATGTTTGGAAAGTATTTGCAGCTGTATTTCTTATGTGTGAACAAAAGATGGATTTTCCAGGTAAGAAAAATGTAATTTTTCAGTGTGAATGTGGATGAACAATTACGTTTTTATCCAGAGCTCTATATTGCTATTTTGCCATCAAGAAATTCATAACACTTTTTGAATTGCTGTTGTAATACTTGTCAATTGTTTTGTAATGATCAAAAATAAAAAGATTATTGAGAAAGTAGGAGGAACTAGTACTGTTTAATTGTCTTGTGGCAGATTTAGACTTATATTTTTGATAAATACTGTCAAGGCATGCCATTTCAAAAATGGAAAACTATTGTGAAGAACTCAGACTGAGACTGTTTATTAAAAAAGAAAAAGAAAAAACAGGTCAATTAGTCAAACTGACGGCTGAGGGAAGACCTGTGGCAACATGAACAGCAAACAGAGTTCTTACCTACCCACTACTTACAAGCCCATATTGCTTCTCTCAACAATGTGACCAAAAAAAAGAAGAAAAAACTAAAGCCCTTACAAAGAGATTTGAAAAAAAAAACCACACAAAGTAATGACTGTGTGAATTTGGTCATGGCATTTTTTTYCCTTTTGTAATGGACAGGGTGAGAGATGAGTCAGAAATGTTTGAGAAGCAAAGCAGCAGCTTCACAAACCCTGAGCTTTAAAAGCCCCTTTCCTAAAGACTTCAAATCCAGAATGTTGTGTTTAGGTCCATATCTCTACCTTCAATGTAACGCGTCCCTTGTTCTTTCGTTTTTGCTGTCCATTTGAGGAGTCATGCAAGGCTCTGTGAAAGGTAGGTATACCTTGTGCTATGTTAAATCCCTCATCCTTGTGACAGCGTTGACTTCTCAAGCGAAAATGCAGTCATGAAGAAAGCCAGCAGCATGGGGCGCTTCAGAAAGGGCTACTTAAGGTGCTCATAATAAGCTACAAACCAGAGCACTCTCAGTATTTCCTCAAAGCCTTATTTTGGAGAGTAGAAGTTTATCTTTAAATATCTGAGTCATTTTAATACTTCTTAAAATCTTGTTATATATCTCATTYGAGATTAGTTTATTGGTGCAGTGGAGGGGAAATGGACCATATTCTGCTTTATGCCACRTCTGAAAATATGTTTGCTTATTTGATTAAATAACAGTTTTTGTTAGTTGTGTAGTACCAGGTTTAAACAGGCATGTTTTTCATGTTTAGCAGATCTTGTCCTTTGCAGAACCGTGTAAAGCACACAGGACAGCGTGAAAATCACAGAATAACTATATTATTCCCCAAATGTTCCCAGATAGAATACCCCTGAATTTCAACATCTAATGTAGTGAATGCTAAGAGAAAAACCTCTAATACAGGAGAATCTCTTCTAAAAACAGAGCCAGCGTTGGGTAGCAAGGAGAGAGACCGTTCAATAGGCTATGCTTGGCTGAATTAACCACACTGGATAAGACATTTTTAGCAAAGTGTGTCTCAAATAGCAAAATATCCTTAAGTATGTAAAAAGTTTGTCATGACTAGAGAAACTTGCAAAAGCATATTGAGTTTGTAATTAAGAAAAGGTGAAATTAATGCAAGTTTCTGAAAAAGGAGACTCTTGTAAGACGAAACTTATAATTTTCTTGTGTTTTGTCATGTTTAAACAAATACAGCTACAGAGAATCATTGGGAAGCAAGATGATTTGAAAACAGCTGGAAATGAGACAATATTCCAGGTATGAAATAGGCATGCATTTATTATTTTCTTTGAAAGGCACTGTCATATTTTCTGTGAACTTTGTTATTTTTTCAGTGCTTTTAGATGGCTCTATAAGCACCAGCGTTAGTGCTTCAATTAAATGAAAGTGCGTGATTTGTCACCTCTGCTTTCTAACTGGGGAAGAAAAATGTTCTTTCCTTCTGAATYTCCTGATGAAATATGTGCAATTAATGTGTTTTATTACTGTGTAGTCACTTCATTATTTAATTTCTGTAAGCTTCTATTTGAAAGTAACACTCTTATTTATGAAAAACTCAGGAAGAACGCTGTGTTGCCACGTGAGAAAAGGCAACTTTCCAGATAAAAATCGATACCTTAAACTTACCTAGAACAGTGCTGTCGATGCAGTGGCTTAAATCCAGACCAGGAGGAGGAGGAACCTTACAATACAATCTTCCATTTGGGTCCAGAGTTTCACTGGATTACAGACCATTAGCAAGTGACAAATGTGTGTCCTTGGTGAAAGGAGCAGGTAAATCCTGCTCTCTTCTGACTGTTTTCCCCCAAGTGCCACCAGCGTGACCTACCCTCTCCTTCGGTGAGTCTCTGCCAGCTCTCACCTCTCCTTCAGCCTCTGCCCAACACAGAGACAAGTTAGTCCGTAGCATGGACTAGTTTGAAAGAAACTGAAAAAATGGAGAGGGGGAGTCCTCAGCGTGCTGCAAACACGCTGCTGCTGCTTCTCAGAAGCTGATAAATCAAGGGGCAAGGGAAGAATAAAGACGGATTCGCTCCATCTGTGACTACGAGGCAGTTCGCCTGCATCAGCGGCACTGCTTCTGTTGCATGCTTAAATTGGATGGTGTAGTTCAAGGATATTTTTCTCACCACGGACTTACTTCCAGTCTTAAATTGAAAATGGATAATTCAGCAAGGGGCAAAGATTGCTAATATTGGAAGCATTCAGTAAGAAACTTACACTTGGTTTATAAACCAGCCATGCAGCAGCAAAGAGTAGGTCCAGCTCTTGTTCTTTAGCTTTTCACCAACCTGGGGGAGAAAGTGGAAGTGGCAGTATTGCTAGCACTTAATGTTTACTACACATGATTAAAGTTTACTAGACATAAACAAAAATTGTCTTTTATTGCATGAAGATCCTGCTCTGCCACTATGCATACAGGATCTATTGAAATTTGTTTGACTGAGTAACAGCCATCTCCTCTTTTT
This sequence comes from Rhea americana, assembly GCF_003343005.1. Classification (NCBI taxonomy): domain Eukaryota; kingdom Metazoa; phylum Chordata; class Aves; order Rheiformes; family Rheidae; genus Rhea; species Rhea americana. The sequence goes on from NW_028186879.1 coordinate 3,843,876, forward strand.
TTTTTTTTTTTTTTTTTTTTTTTTTTTTTTCATCAATCACCAGATTAAAATAGCTAGGATTAATAGAGTTGTCTGCTCTTCAAAACCAATTTCAATTGAGACTCAACTGCCACAACAGTGAAAGGAAAAGGATCTTTGTTCTGCGTGAATGCACACTATGGTATAATATTTCCAGAGAAACTTTGATACAGCTGGACAGATTTAGCCATAAACACATAAGCTTATTGGAAGCTAATTAAATACCTGAGCCTGAATGTCTTATTTTGTTTTTGTCTTACTTTAAATTTCATCTTCAGAATTCCTAATTGAAAAAAATCTGAAGTTATTTTAATGAGAAAATATTATTTAATACAATTAGCAGATTATAAGTGGAATTATAGTCTATTCAAAAAAGGAATTAAATAATTCAGGGAGTAAAGCTGTCTTGAAATTCTTCTGTTATCTATGTTTCTATTGGACAGAGTCCAAATTATATTTTTTCTTTCTTTTTCAATTTTTATTTTGTTACCTATCTCTCTCTCWCACACACGAAGTTTTTTATAAGCAGCGAATCTGACTGCATACAATGCAGTGTCAATAYAAATGGGGTTTTTTTCCTCTTATTTCTAACACTTGCAGTAGTCATAGTATTACTTTCAAGCAAAGCAGGTAAAAAGTCAATACATAAAAATATGGCTTTTATTTTGGCAGTGTTCTTTGAAAGCTAGATTATTGCAACGGGACTTTGGTGTTTAGGGTAGTTCTGCACTTCCACAACACTGTCATAATTTGTGTAAGAGTTTGCTGAGCTTTCAAAATAATCCCAAAGCTGTCTTAGATACCAGATGATAATGTCTCTCACCTATGAAAATAAATGTTAAATCTGTTTAAATCTTTATTTAACCACCYGATTAAATATATTTGTATTGTATTRTATTATATGATATTATTATTTAAGCACAAGGTTAGATATAGCCAGGTATGCTCCCTGACCAGTGTGTACCAGCCATTTGTTTGTGGTTTGGAGATACCACTCAGTATTTGTAGATATATTGTGTTAGGAAAAGGAAAAGAAAGTTTTTGTTTGCTGTGCTCCGAGGATTCTTGTATCTCTGTCTTYTTTTACTGACGCTTTGAGTTACTCGCCTAGAGTTCAAAATTTTGCCRCTTAGTAGTGGCTCTTGAACGGACKGCAGTGAACTCRTCCAAATAAATATGGGATTTCAGTTCAGGGATTTTCTTTTTCCAATTTTATTATTGATGCTGGAAGAAAAGGCAGAACATCTGTCTAGCTCAACTCCAACTGGTCTTTCAGGAAGTCCCTTGCAGATTTTTGCAGAGGGGCAGTCGGATTTGCCCGTAGCAGAGGCGCGCGCGCCGCGACGGAGGGGTGCGGGACTGAGCGCCTGCTTCTCTCTAGCTGGGCTGGAGAAGGTGGTGCAGGAGGCACAGAGGCAGTGACCGCCTCGGCTCCGCTGTCTTCGCCGAGGCCAAGGGAAACGCTGCGTCTGGCCCCCCAGCGCAGCCCGTTTCACCTGGGTCGTCCCGCTGAGCATTCGAGCGGCTTTGCGGAGGGCGGACAGGGCAGTTGCTTTGCTGTAGCGTGTTATAGGGAAGTGCACGAGCTGCTAGAGTTTGGTATATTTTGAAAAAGTTGTTGCCCAGTTAACGGCCCTAGTTGCTGCTTTTCCTCTGTGCCCCCCAGTTCCTAAAAGGGCGGCCGAAACGGCGTTACGCGTGTTGGCATGCCGGTAGTGAAACCTGCACTRATATTTGCAGATATCTGGACTGCAGCCCAGCCGTCCTGACCGAGGACTTTGCTCTTGGGCCCTTCAATTTAGATTAATGAGTTAACAAGCAGTTTCGATACCTCTAATTTGTGTAATGGCTAAAGTTAGAAATTAATTTTAGTTACTATTAGGAAAGGAATGATTCAATACAGAATGTTCAATATTTGTTCTTAAAATGGAATTCTTGTTGGGAAATGCTATGTGCTATGTCTAGTTTCCAAATCATTAAGCATATGGTTCTGAATGCTGTGCTGAGCACATTTTCACACCAAGTTTCAAATTATTTGCATGTTTTGTAAAACATTTAGCTAGTGCTTGGATCATTGCTCTACCTCACCGACAAGGACATGGTTTTGTTTTTCCAAGTGCTCTGATGACATTGTAGCCTCACAAGAGGTACGCATCTTTCTGACACCTTGCTAGGTACCTCTTCTGCAAGTACATTTGATTTGACTTTAATAGTGAAATTCTCTCCCTCTAGTCACTTTGCTTTTCTGTTTCACAGATGTGTGAGACAAGGTTACCCCTTTAATCTCGGCTACTTAGCCTAGTCTGAAACCCTTTAAATTAAATAGCTGCAGAAGCTAGATATCGATGCAGCCTCGTGACAGGCCGAGRAAGATGCACAGTTTGGCCAGACACTAACACTAGTCCTTGATTCAAAACTGTAATAATTTTTTCCTAATCTCTCGAGTCTAAGTAATGCCTTTGGCTATAAAATTATTTGGAATAAACTGGAAGTGCTGCACCTGAGTAAGTRTATGCAGTGGGCATACTGGGGATAACCGAAACTGCAGAGAGCAGCTGAACATGGACTACGTGGGAACACATACGCACAGTGAGATGGGGAAATTGGTCACAGTCAGTCTAGAGTCTGTTTTAGCCTAGAGAGCAAGGAGATTTAAGCAGGCTGAGAATGCTTACGGTTTGCCTTTGAGGCCAAATTAACATTAATCAAAAGAATGTGATGCTTAGAGCATAGTATCTCATGAGGGGGTTCCTAGTTACGAATTCTCTGCCTCCTAAGGAAATTAATATTTTTAAAATGTAGTGTGATAGGGAGACAGAGATTGAATTTTTGAGAGGGGCTCTGCCCAACTGAGCGTGGAAACTGCTTTCCCCAGCTACCAGCATTGCACCAGTCTGATCCTCTCCAGCTTCACAGTGCACAGCGCCATTCCCTGACGGCTCGACGCAGCACGATTTTGTCCCTCTCAACCTGCTGGCAGCAAAACTAGTTTGAATCTGTTCCTGTTTTTATTATAAAGTATGTCCCAAAACATTTGCTTCCAGATAAGCTTTTAGCCTAGTTGGCTGGACTTTTTTATGCTGCATATCCTGACGAACTGAGGCAGGACTCTGGGAGATGTGCTGAAAGGATATTAACGTTGGAAGAACAAAGTTACATTTTCTGCCTTGCTGAAGACACGAACAGTACAACCTACCAATTCCATGGCATAGTTGTCACTATAGAACAACTAACCTTTAGGTAGTGGAAATGCCAGATATTGTTGAATGCTAGATATAGATTGTTTGTTGTTTGGAAAATTGTCCATCAGATCTCTTCTCAGGTATTGTCTGTTACACCCTCTCTAGAAAAAATATATACAGTTTAGCCTATCTGTACTAGATCTGATATATTCTTGAAGCCTACCAAGTTAGAGAAAGTACTTTGCAGTACATTAAAACAGTGGTATAGATTTACAGGATTAAAGCTGATACATCATAAAATTTTATGCTGTTCATTCTGGGGCCCACTTTAAGCTGTCTGGGCTTTGCCAAAAAGGCTGGAGACCGGGATCTCCCAGTCTCACTAGTTTGCCTGTCCGGTTACACTTCTTTTGACTAGCTGAACCTAGTAGGATTAATATCATAATGCATATATCTTCAGAAACTACTTCCCAGAACTGAATTCTGGGATATATCCCAACATCTTGGAGACTCTCCAAATTCACAGAAAGCTTCATTCTCTCAAGCAGTGCTTGAGGCTGAACTGCTTAGATTGAAGACTAGATTGTCTTCAGGGATAGCAGCCTGACCTAGCAGCTGAAAAACAAGTAACATTTCAGAGAAGAGGCCACTCAGAAAAATTTGGAAAKATTTGGTCTTAACCTTAGAAAGATTCAGGTCGTTGTTAGCAGATAGAAGCTAAGATACTTTTCTCCTTGACTCTTCTTTATGTCCCAGTTCTTCATTTGCTATTTACCGCAAAAATCAAATCCATAATATATGTTGTTTTTAAATTTTCTATCAAAACAAAACATGGCATGATTAACATCCTCTTCCAGGAAGCAAGTAAGAGAACAAGGAACATATTACAGATGTTAATAATTTCCAGTCATGCCTCTAGTGAATTCTGCAGGGAAAGGTGGTAAGACTCTAGAGACGGTCAGTCTATTAACAGTTCAGATGTGTTTCGAAAATCAGGTACGTTATTCTGAAAACCCATCTCACTATGTGATAAGTTACTTCTCAGTGGCACTTGTTGCTACTTGCTGCAGAGTCAGGTCATAAATGTCGGAAGCTCAGTGGAGAGCTGCAGAGTTAGGTCTGCGCTGTGACTCAGCRTTTGCAGCATGTGGCTTCTATTCTACCAGTCTGTGTAATATAATAAAGAAATATGTTACCTGATGTTGTTTAAAATGGAGGAATTGCATAATTTAGCAGTTCATGGTGCTTTCGAAAAGTGTACCAAGAGTTGAAATTACTCTAGGAATGTAAGCTTATATTTATAATGTGTACACACATGTTCCTTAGTTCATATAGACTTGTGTGGCATCAGAGCTTGATCTCTGGGATTCTTTATCTGAACAAGTGGACCCAGGACACGTCCTCAGCTCAGGCTCCCCAGTCTAGACACATGTCCGCACTCCAACCACGTTCACATCAGGGTGAGACTCAAAAGTTGTCACTATCCCTTCTCTGCTCTGTGCCTGAGCTTCCTTTCCAKAAGCTCAGAAAGGGGCTGCAGGCACCTACTGAGGGCTGAAGCCACGAGAGACTCCAGAGTACAAAATTTCACTAAATCTAGGTGGTGGCTCTGTGACTGAAAGTTAGTTGCAGTCTGGTCTTTTTTACAGCTTTAAGATTAGGTTACCATTTCACTCTCATTGCCAAGAGAGACATTCCAAGTGTAGGTTATTCTTTTACCTAAGCTCAGGAGGGTGAGGTGTTGGAAATATTAATAGAGCTCTCATTATCTTCTAACAAAGATTTGTCATGTTGGTACTAATTTATACAGTTCAACAGCAAAAGCTCCTAATGATTCCATGGACAAAAAGGAATTTGTACTAACATGTACTTTARTTTAATAGCATTAACCCTAGCAAAAGCAGTTTTTTGAAATTTTACCCTGAAGCTGTACTCTCTCTGGTTTCCTATTGCATATTCTGTTTTAAAGAACTGTACTTTTTTGTAGTTTTAAAATACATTTAACTCTAACATAGTGCTTGGACATCTGCCAGTTCCACCTTGGAATTTCAACTGATAAAGAGGGTAGCCAACAAGTAGGTGCATATTTGTTATAAATCCAGGGATAGGCTTTGTCATCTTAGATAAGATGAGATAGGTATTGTTTGTATGTCTGCTAGCTTATAACTACATAAACCTGAATAGAAAAAAAAACTTTTTTCTGTGGCAGACTTAGTTTTTGAAATTAGTTAAACCTTGTTTTTCAGCATACTTTCAATGCAACTYTGATTTTGATATGTAGTCACAGTTAAAGATGAGTTACCAGAAGCATTAAATCATGTAATCAGGAGTTCAACTCTAAATGTTACTTCAGCAATTTTTTTTTTTTTTTGCATTTTCCAAGTCTCCATTAAAGCTATAATCTAGAAGCACAAAAAGCAGATGAGAAGTTTACTACAGTGAGATATGTTTTGATTCTTTTCTGTTTCCTTCCACAAAACCTTGCATTCTGACATAAGTAGTTTGGGTTTTATTTTCAAATAAGCATACAGGAATCTTTATGTATCAGTCTGCCTCGTAAKCTGAACTGCTTAAACTTGAGAAGCATGGACCTTGTGGGTATTTAAATATTCTTTGTCTACAGCTAAATGTTAAAGTTCAGTAAGTGCAGATTGCATATAACTTGAAAGGTTTTTTCTAGTTTCATTCATACTTACTTCCTATCGCTGGCATTTAATGAATTGTGACTTGCAGTAGAAATGAGGACTGTTACCTCTTTAATGATAAAATATTGTGTCACATATGCAGTAAGCATGAAACACACAGTGGACTAATGGGACTTGTTACTGATGATGCTGAAAGCTAAATAACCATTAGTATTAAATCTTATGAATAGACTCTTGTCTGTCTTCTTACCTCTTCAGCCAGATAAAAGACACAGAGGCTATTTAGATGTCATAAGAATAGTTTGTTGAAATCCCCCCAGACTTGGAAAAAAAAATCTCTTCATGCTTCTTAATGTTTTGTTGTGTTCAAAGAAATGCCACTATGCTAGTGCTGAAAGAAGAACAAAACAGATATCCAGCATTATGTGTGGTTTTAGGCTTGTTAAAGATGCTGATACAGATTTCTGAGTTGAAATAATGTGTATCTTTTTTCTGCGTAACTCTTTTTATCAGATTAAATAAAATACAGGGAAAAAAAAGAAACATGAAATTTGGCAATAAGCCATATAAAACATATTATGAGAGAACACTGTGAATATGTTTTTCCAGTTTTGTTCCATAGACTAAGTCATGAATGAATTTACAGAACAGAGTTTGCAAATGGCTGGAATAAATGTGAAAGATCTGATTAAAACACTTTTTTTTTACAAAGATGTTAACTTTTTAACATCTGTATTCAGCTGTGTCAAGCTTTTTAAAAATGTAACTAGCAATCTCTAAGTTCTAATAAAATGCAAAAAAGGAAGTTATAAAATGTATTCAATCTTTGTATCGGATATATTAGAAGCAGAGCATATAATGCATTGTTTCTTGTACATGTGGAGGAATTATTCAGCTCTGAGATTCATATGCAATAGCTTTGGGAACAGTAATTAAATTACAGTGGTATCTTGTAAAATTCTAGTTCAAAATATTTCAAGATTAGTGTTGAATAGATAGCAATAGTCAGTCAATGCATAGTAATTAGTCATAGGATTTTGTTTTACAGGGAGCAGAATTTGAAGACTCTGGTGTTAATACCATGTTACTGGTACATTTCTTTGGAAGAGAAGGAAAGGAAAAACTTCGCTATTCTGAGTTTTTCAGGTATTTTTTTCAGATACTCAAGTCTAACAGCAACCAATCCTATTCCTACTCCCTCTACTTTGCACTAATGCAGAGATTAATCTGCCCTCACACTGAGTTGGTTCAGAAAGTKAAGCAGGTAAGCAGGCAGGAGGCTATTCATGATTTTGCCTGGTTAACTTTGTAGTTTAGCTCTTGGAGTCTGCTGTCGGCAGAAGCAGCTGAGCACCACGATGAGCTCAAAAGCAGCAGTGGGGCTGGAGGCCATGAGGGTTGGGACTACCATTCTTGGCAGCTGTTTGGTGGCATAGCTTCAGGCAGTATAACTGAGGAGCATTTTTCTTCTTCTTGGTCAAATCACCAAAACAGTGACTGAGGATCAACAAAAARCATTTGAGACCTACACCCTGCACCCTCCCTCTGGCTCTTAGGGTAGCCACAGGCAACTTCTCACTTCAAATTCCAGCTTCTGTTCAGACTTTAGCCATGCCTTTTCTTTTACCTTCTGAAGTGCTTTTGCAAGGGGACTGTGCAGGTACTTCATGGCACTCAAGCCAGAACTCAGATTAAGCCAGAAGATAAACACCACATCTGACTGAAACTGCAATGAAATGCCGAGTGACCATTGCTCCCTGAAGCATGTGACAGTCAGTCTTACACCAGTCTATTTCACTGTAAGCTTTGTAAAATCAGAAGTTAATAAAAAGTTCTGATATAGGGAGTCATTCATTTTATACATCACATACATTTCAGAAAGATACTGTTTTCCTTGTCTGCATCTGAATATGGAGTTCTGCTTTTGTTCCTTTCAGCTTCAAATCCCAGTAGCGTATCAGCTGTTGGTGTTTTAATTGGATGGGATTCTTTCTTGCAACTTTTATTTCAATCAGTAATGATGACCACTGCCTACATACCATCACAAGCTAATTGCTTAAAACCCTGTTAGTTGGGAGATAAGTTTTTCCCATATCAATTCAAGACACCACATTTTCCCATGTGAACTTGAGCCCAGAATCCAAATGCATCCTCTTTCATTGAGATAAATGGAAGCTAAGTGCCTAAATACCTGCAGGCATCTTCAAACCTGTCTCATAACACAACRTCAAGAGGAGATTAGCTACATTATTAGTACTTTTTCTGCAAAAATRATCAATTGTTTGTGATCTGCAAAAATAAGTCAGGATAATATGTATATTTCAATTTATATTCAGAAGCAGGGGAATCTGTCAGCTCTCTTAAAAATGGATGTTGTTGCAATCAGTAGAGGTTTGGGGAAAGCTAGAATGAAAAAGRAAGAGTGACAGTTTTCCTAACACTGCAAGGTGTTCCACTCCACTGACTCAGGCACATACCAGTCGCCAAATAAACAGCCTTTCTCTTCTGAAGACCTTGATTCAATGAAAAGCTGAATGAGTGAAATAAGTTTAAGATGCCTACAGCTCTCATCTGTATAGCATAGGTCCTCTAAATGAAACAAAAGACAGAGAGCACTAGTAAAAGGTTGTGTTTGCATATACAGTGTAAACTGGAATGCCTCAGGTTTTAGATAAAATCCTACGTTGACCCAGTGAGGCACGACACTGATAAAACTATGTACCTAATACGTTCAGAACATGCAGGTTAAAGACCTTTGCCTACCACACAGATAGAGGCCTGTAATCAAAATCAAACTCCCACATCGTGCTCTTAAATTTTGTGGGATACATGTAAGGTTTAATGCAGGTAATTTTTCAACAGTGGCAGTTATTTTTCATGGAGTTGGAATGTGCCTCTTTATCACTGCATATACACTCCATGTCAGTCGCAACATGACAGCCAAGTTTGTTTAACACACAGAAAGGTGAATAAAAGGATCGGTGTCTTTTTAACCTGTGCGAAGATATCACTTTTCACATGATTTTATTTGCAAGTAAATCAAGCACATCATTTCTGGGTTCCTATTGTTCAGAGAAAATGTAATTTCTATGTGATGGCTGCTCATAACATTTTACCTTACATGGGAAGCTATTGTTGGCTGTTTGATCAAAGTGCCATGCTGTTTTTACAAGAGATGACTGATGAGCTGTACAGACATAGATCATTGTCAAAGCAGAAAATAATGATGGTAAATGCTTTTATCATTTTCCAAGTTCTTGCTTAGAAAGCCTTTCATTGATCAGTGTAGTACCTATTAGAAAGTAGGGATGGTTAAATTTGATTAGGACACACTAAAACTTGTCACATTACTTGTATATACAGATAGCACCGTGCTGTAGAGTCCTTGAAAATTATAATAAAAAAAATTCCAGGAATGCTTTCTTTGTGAAATTTCATTGTACTTACAAGGGAATTCAGAAAGCAGAGACTAATATTCTCACCTCATTACTTAMATATATTTTACTAATGCTTCTTTTTCAGTTTCTTTGGCTGACTTTAAAATATTCTTTTGTGAGTGTGTAACCATCTGTATCTTCGTGTATACCTATGATGTTCAACACTTGTAGCCCACAAAACAATGATTTAAAAAATATCAGAGGGCCACAGTCAATATATCAGGGCAAATATTTTCCCCTTTTCTGCTTTCTTTGCATTCAGATRGCACAAAGAAGACAGAAACCATCTACAACTCCTCAGGCATTGTAGAGCTGCTCTAAGCCCGCTCTTTTGCCTCCTCTCCCCAGCCCCAAAGACRGGTGGCATATTGACTGCAGAGAGGAAAAACATTTAAGCACGCAGTGCTGCCATCTCTGCCTGATGTGTGGTTCTTTGGAAGTCATGATAGATGGTGCACTCAAGGACAGTCCACAAGTTGCTTTTTATTGGACATAAAGAATGAGACCATGAAACAGAAGGAAAAAGAAAATTAGTTTGTCTTGAGCTGCTGTGCACGTGGAAGTAAAGAAGTAATCTTTTCATAGGTATTTTGTGTCTAGTCAAGCTCTTTTCTCAGATTCACACAGATGGTTGAGATTGGAAGGGACCTCTGGAGATCATCCAGTCCAACCCCCCTGCTCAAGCAGGGTCACCTAGAGTACGTTAGACAGGATCACATCCAGGCAGCTTTTGAATATCTCCAGAGAAGGAGACTCCACAACCTCTCTGGGCAACCTGTTCCAGTGCTCTGTCACTCTCACAGGAAAGAAGTTCTTCTCATATTCAGGTGGAATTTTCTGGATTTTGGTTTGTACACATTGCCTCTTGTCCTGTCGCTTGGCRTTTATGAAAAGAGTCCAGCCCCATCCACTTGACACGTTCCCTTAAGGTATTTGTAGACATTGATAAGATCCCCTCTCAGTCTTTTCTTCAGGCTAAACAGGCCTGGCTCTCGCAGCCATTCCTCATAAGAGAGATGCTTCAGTCTTTTAATCATCTTTGTAGCCCTACGCTGGACACTCTGCAGTAGTGCCATATCTCTGTTGTACTGGGGAGCCCAGAATTGGACACAGTACTCCAGATGTAGCCTCACCACAGCTGAGTAGAGGAGGAGGATCACCTCCCTCGACTCTCTTCCTAATGCACACCGCGATACCATTGGCCTTCTTGGCCACAAGAGCACATTGCTGGCTCATGGTCAACTTATCCACCAAAACTCCCAGGTTCTTCTCCGCAGAGCTGCTTTCCAGCAGGTCAGCCCCCAGCCTGTTCTGTTGYWTGGGGTTATTCCTCCCTAGCTGCAGGACCCTGCACTTGGCCTTGTTGAACTTCAGAGAATTTCCTCTCTGCCCACTTCTCCAGCCTGCCAGGTGTCTCTGAATGGCAGCACAGCCCTCTGKTGTGTCAGCCACTCCTMTTAGTTTGATATCATCAGCAAACTTGTTGAGGAGGCACAGTCCTTTCATCCAGGTCATTGATGAGTAAGTTTAATAAGACTGGGCTCAGTACTGACCCCCAGGGAACACCACTAGCTACAGGACTCCAACTAGACTCCACACCACTGATTCCAGCCCTCTGAGCTCTGTCTTTTAGCCAGTTCTCAACCCACCTCACTATCCAGATATGTAACCCACACTTCCTGAGCTTGCCTATGAGGATGTTATGGGAGACAGTGTCGAAAGCCTTCGCCCTGAAGTCAAGGGAGACAACATACCYGGCTCTCCCCTCATCTACCCAGCCAGTCATTCCATCACAGAAGGCTATCAGATTGGTTAAGCTTTCCCCACAGTGAATCCATGCTGACTAGTGCCGACCACCTTCTTTTCCTCCATATGTTTGGAGATGACATCCAGAATGAGCTGCTCCATCACCTTCCCAGGGATGGAGGTGAGGCTGACTGGCCTGTAGTTTCCTGGATCCTCCTTCTTGCACTTTGCAAAGACTGGAGTGACATTGGCTTTCTTCCTCAAGCGCTTGTCCTTTTCTGCATGACCTTTCAAAGGTGATGGAGAGTGGCCTAGCGATAACATCCACCATCTCCCTCAGCATTCATGGGTGCATCCCATCAGGGCCCAGGACATAGTCCTGCAGAACATAGACAACAATGAAAGCTGCTCATTTTCTTTTTCTCTTGAGCAGCAGGCATCTAATGGTGGGATTCCTGCTTCATTCTGCAGCTTCCCCAATGCCTGCTTAGAAGTTGTGGAAGGAATCAAAGAATCACAATCCTATGTCTTTCTTATAGGAACAAGGACATTTCAGAGATCTTAAAGCTCTCAATCTTGAGTCAAGGAACACATATTCAGCTCAAAATTGCTACATAATTTCTTGCCAGCTCTATTTTCCTTAATATCACCATTCAGATCTTCAAAATCAACAGCTGGTTTCCCTGGCAAAGTTAGGCAGTGTTAATCTGAATTATTCTGGAGTAAGTTTGCATACATCACTAGTAAAGGTGGTGCCTCCTGGCCAAACGCAATGGGAATGATTGTTCCATTAGAACAGTTTAAGAAGGTATAGAGCAATATGCACTAAAGGTGAAGTGATGTAACARAGAAGGGTTAATTTAATACAAGAAACTACAGCAGGTCATACCTTTTCTCTCAGAAGACCTGAAAACATTTCAGTTTCAGGCAACCACCACCGAGTTTTACATCTCAGCAATAATGTCAGCCTCTAATACCAAGCCTCATTTTACAGAATGTCAGATTTCAAACATGAAGCCAGAAAGTCATTGGAATTCCAGGCTTTTTTCATGCATGGTAGTTGTCCCTATTTTTTGAGACACAGAAACCATTTTGGGGCTTTTCCTTCCAAAAGCATTTCACTTGCACTCTGCATTTCAGCAGTGCTTTATATATTCTTTTCCTTCTTTCTAGGTAGAAAACTAAATAGTTTTCTAGGTATAGCAAGCGTTTCTTCTTGACAGCAACTTTTTTTTCTGAAAAAGTCCCTTACTGATCTTATTTAAGCATGTCTAATCCTAAATAAAAGAGGAGACAGTAATTTACTCACAAAACAGTTTACGACTGCTATGATTTTTTTTTTTTTTTTTTTGGTAATCTGTCCGCAAACAAGCTTAAGTCTCTCACAATCTACTTGAAGGAAAGGGACGGAGGGGGAGGGGAAAAAGAAGAAGTACAGAATATGGAAAGAAAAATACAAAAAACTGTAATGGCTCTATTTTTTTCTGGTTTACAAATGACTTACAAAGATTATTTTCTGGTATAGTTAAAAAATGGGCATCTTCCCAATCCTTTTTACAGTGTTTTCTTACCTGATTTGTTGCTTCCAAACTTCATATACATTAATAGAATTGTGCAGCAGAAATATTCTTTATTCATTGTTACTTTTTTTTTGCTTTAGCTCAAATACCACAAATTGTATGACCATACAAAAACTTTTACTTTACCTGTCCTGTTCTGCTCTTTCAGTGTTCTGAAATTCCTTGCTACATTTAATTTGAAGTTTTTAATGTAAGAARCCATAATGACCTAGAATGGACCACACTGCTAGCGCTGAAATTTGGTGCTTTTCCATGTTTATGCTGATGCATGGATGCAGAATCTCTTCCAACTAGCCTCATCAAGCAGCATCACTACTGCTGTGATGATAGTTTGTACATTTGTGATGATTTTCATCTAGGGATTTAGAAGTGCTTTGCAAAAACAGATTTATGGTTGCCTTCTTACTTGTCTGTGTGTACATATATACACAGATACAAGTATATGTATGGACATGAAACCCCAGCAAACTTAGACAGTGTCAGACAGTGAGAACGTGGAAAAGATAGGTGCAAAATCTCACTTCATGATTATGTATTCATATCACAAATGAATTTGAACATTTCCCAAATATTAATAAGGTTAAGAAGAATCTCCATTTCTTCCTTTCCTACACACCTACCAGAGGAATAGCTTGGTTAGTTTCTACAAAATGTTTATAAATGAAAAYATATAGCTTTTTTATATTTGAGTGAGAAATGTTTGAGGACATTAAATCATGCTTTTTTGCTGTAATTCTGAAAACTGTGAGATTCCTGAACTGTCCTGCGGCTTGCAAAACTGAATTTATGAGCATATATCTGAAGTTCTGCAAAGCTTATTGTCAAGTCAGTATCAGAGTTTCTATATTCTGTTTTGGAAAGTGAGATTTGCAAAGAGGCAGCCTTGCAGCTGGATTGTACCAGTCCTTTCCTGCATAGAGGACTATCAAATCTTCAGCAGACTCCAGTGTCCAAAGAGGAGCCTCGTTAGAGTTCAGATGCTGGGTGATGTTTCCACACAATCTTGGTTGTTACATTTCCTTCCTACACATTAGTGCCACAAGCACTGGTCAGTTCCATATTTGAGTATTAAAGCTCTGTACAAACTTTCAGTACAGGTCAAGTATGCAGGGAAACTTTCTCTACCTTTCCCTTTGTGCTTCATTCTGCTACTTCATATGCCATAAGGAATATACCAAGTTAGTTCTTCATTTCAACATAGAGTCATAGAATCATAGAATCAGTAAGGTTGGAAGGGACCTCTGGAGATCATCTAGTCCAACCTCCCTGCTCAAGCAGGGTCACCTAGAACATATTAGACAGGGTTGCATCCAGGCGGGCCTTGAAGATCTCCAGAGAAGGAGACTCCACAGCCTCTCTGGGCAACCTG
>NW_028186879.1:3858557-3883263 GCF_003343005.1 Rhea americana
AGGTCAGTGATGAACACGCTGAACAGGATGGGACCCAGGACTGCACCCTGGGGGACGCCACTAGCCACAGGCCTCCAACTAGACTCCACGCCACTGATGACAACCCTCTGAGCTCTGCCTTTCAGCCAGTTCTCAATCCACCTCACTGTTCACTCATGTAACCCACACTTCCTGAGCTTATCTAGGAAGATGTGATGGGAGACAGTGTCAGAAGCCTTGCTGAAGTCAAGGCAGACAATGTCGACTGCTCTCCCCTCATCTACCCAGCCAGTCATTCCATCAGAGAAGGCTATCAGATTGGTTAAGCAGGATTTTCCCTTGGTGAATCCATGCTGGCTACTCCTGATCACCTTCTTCTCCTCCATATGTCTGGAGATGATGTCCAGGATGAGCTGTTCCATCACCTTCCCAGGGATGGAGGTGAGGCTGACCGGCCTGTAGTTGCCTGGGTCCTCCTTCTTGCCCTTCTTGAAGACTGCAGTGACAYTGGCTTTCTTCCCATCCTCAGGCACCTCTCCAGTTCTCCATGGCTTTTCAAAGATGATGGAGAGCGGCCTGGCAACAACATCCACCAGCTCCCTCAGTACCTGTGGGTGCATCCCTTCCGGGCCCATGGATTTGTGGATGTCTAGCCTGCCCAGAAGGTCTCTAATCCTATCCTCCTCAACCAAAGGAAAGTCTTCCCTTCTCCAGACTTTCTCCCTCACRTCCAGGTTCCAGGATTCCTGAGGGCTGCCYTTAGCAGTGAAGACTGAAGCAAAGAAGSCATTCAGTAATTCTGCCTTCTCTGTATCCCTTGTCACCAGGGCCCCCACCCCATTCAGTAGCRGGCCCACATTTTCCCTAGTCCTCCTCTTGCTGCTGATGCATTTGAAGAAGCCCTTCCTGTTGTCCKTAACATCCCTTGCAAGACTCAATTCCAGCTGGGCCTTAGCCTTCCTCGCCGCATCTCTACATACTCTGACTGCATTCCTATAATTCTCCCAAGTAGCCTGTCCCCTCTTCCTCAGTCTGTGTAYTTTCTTCTTSTGTCTGAATTTGGCYRRGAGCTCCTTGCTCACCCATGCAGGTCTCCTGCCCCTTTTGCTGCACTTCTTACTCACAGGGATGCAGTGCTCTTGAGCTTGGAGGAAGTGATGTTTGAATACTAGCCAGCTCTCCTGGACCCGCCTTCCTTCTAGGGCCTTAACCCATGAGATTCCTCCAAGTAGGTCTCCGAAGAGCCCGAAGTCYRCTCTCCTGAAGTCCAGGGTTGCAATCCTGCTTGTTGCCTTAGTACTTTCCTGCCAGATCCTGAACTCCACCATCTCGTGGTCACTRCAGCCAAGGCTGCCCCCAACCTTCACATCTCTAACCAGTCCCTCTCTGTTGGTAAGGACAAGGTCCAGCAGGGCACCCTTCCTCATAGGCTCCTCCATCATTTGTGACAAGAAGTTACCATCAATGTATTGCAGGAGCCTCCTGGACTGCTTGTGCCTTGTTGTGTAGTCCCTCCAGCAGATGTCAGGGTGATTGAAGTCCCACATGAGAACCAGGGCCTGTGATCTTGAGGCTACTTCTAGAAGGCTTCATCAACCTTCTCTTCCTGGTCAGGTGGCCTGTAGTAGACACCCACAACAGTGTCCCCCATGCTAGCCTGCCCTTTGATCTTTACCCATAAGCTCTCAACTGYCTCCTCCTCCACCATCCCTAGGCAGAGCTTGATGCATTCCAGTTGCTCTCTCACATAAAGAGCAACTCCATCACCTCGCCTCCCTGGCCTGTCTCTCCTAAAAAGTGCATAGCCATCCATGACAGCATTCCAGTCATTTCTCTGAAAGGTGAGTTGCCAAAAAGTCTTGAGAGACTCCCTCTTTCTATAGATTTGCAAAGCATATTACAAAATGAAGGCTCCTGATAAGGTTTCTGGAGGCTGTTAGAACAGGATAACAAATTTGGCCGTTAGTCTTCAACATGGGTGTTTTAAAGAGTGTGGATAAAGCAGGCTATCTAAAAGTGCTGTTTGTTCCTTGCCTTTTTCCCATCTTAAAAATTAAGGATTTACCTTTTTTTGTATACTCAGGGCTTGCTTTTATTGTCAGTTACTGTAGTGTAAGAGTATTCCCACTGTAATTACTCTGGAGTTGTATAGCACAGCTGAGAGCAGAATCTTCCTCACTGTTTCTAGTTCTAGACCCTGGACCCCTTAGAAGCCCATGGCCAGGCTCCTATTGACTTCAGAAGAGCAAGAATTTCATTGCTGTGCTTGTTTTTCCTAATATCTGAAGAAATTTGAAGGAATTTCTAGCAGAAACTCATCACATATTGTGATCCAGAAGGTACAAAAGGAAATATCCCTAGTAGTGTCTTAGGCATATAAGTAACAAGCTTTACTTTCTAACTAGAAAGTTATTAAAAATAGCTTTTAATAACTTTCTCTAAAAAAAGATCTCATTAGGTTTTTAACRCTCACATCTGGGAATAAAAATGACCTAGAATGCTGATGCGATGATTCATATTATTGTAATTTTTGTAATATGGGAGAGTATCACATCTGAATTTTAAATTGGACAGTAGCTTCTGCTCCAAGTAGCATTTAGTATTGCATGAAATCTTCCCGCTCCACCTTGCCAGGAGCAAGCCTACAAGTTGAAATGAAATATCCATTAAATATTTTGTACCTAAATAAGTAATAAGTAAAGCTTCYCTCCCTAATCTGAGTAGTGCAGTAAGATATGTGGTTATCAGGCAGTAGGAAGTATGCAGTATCATTGCCTCAAGGCAACTGGAATGGGCAAGAAACCAGGCCTGAGAAAAGGCAGTAGAAAACCCAATAGGAGAAATATAACAATTCTCTAGCAGACTAGAAGAGGGTGCAAAAGCAAATGCAAGTTTAAAATGCCACAGCCAAACCCTTCCCTTTCCTCTTTGGGTTGTTGCACCTTTCAGCTGGCTACATACGTCGCCTGTTGCTTCCTCAGCATGTAAAAACRCTTCGTCTTTAAGCTCTCTTGTCTTTATTTGGTATGGTGAAAGCAGCCAGTGAGCAGATTGCTGTGGGTCTTCTGCTTAAGCAGTATCTGCAAATGTAGCATGTAGAGAAGATTAAAGAACATGACCAGTACAGTTAACATTTGAGAATTGCTCCCCCAATAAATAACTCATACTTCAAATAACAAACCCTCTGTTTGTCTGTCACAAGGTGTGTCCACCTTTCACAGACTAAAAGCCAGGCTAATAAAACACACAGTGTTTTGTTTCCCTATATCCACGATTTAGACGTATTTCTGAAAGCAATCTCTCTTGCAGAAGCAATTCCTTCCCTAGACCAAGCATTAAATGGGTTGGAGACTACAGTCAAAGATGCAGCTATCATTCTGCAYGGTTTCTTTTGTGACTCCCAGCTAAGCACATGTCCCAGATCCTAGCTACTCCTCAGACCTTGCCATACACAGTAAAAATGCAGCAAAATGGTCCTGGTCCTGTCTTGGCTGGACTGACTTCCTGACTGCTCTACATAGATCCCACCTGCCTTTAGGGGAGGCCTGTTGTGATGTTGGTCCTGCTTACCTGGTTAGCCAGGACAAAGATAGTGGATATAAAAAATAGTSTGAGGATCAGGGTCTTCAAGGTAGAAAGCAGCCAGTTTCTGACATGCTTCAGGGGCAGTGGGTCTCTTGCGTCCCCCCAACCACAGCTGCTTCTCACAGCAGCATGCCCTGTTGTAGACACTGGTATATTTGTCCAAAMCATCTTTATCCACAACCAGGAGGAAGCTAGGCACTTCACCCTGCCACCCTTCCACCAGCCTTTCCCTTATGTCTGCACTCTGCAGACCAGGCGGTAGTCTCTGCCTTCCTCTCTCGTCCCTGCTGAAACAGCAGTGTCTCATAGGGGCTGTACAGAGCAGCAGAACTCCTGCTGCCAGCCTGTGCTGGCCGCTCTCCTCCATCCCGCGCTGGTTGTTGGCTGGCCAGAAGCAGCAGTCACCTCATTAGCTTAGCTGCAAGGGCAGGAGCTGCGTGTGAAAACTAAAGCATGCTTTGCAAACTACAAGGAAACTCTCGCAGCTCTGTAAGACAAGAGGCCTTCTTCATGTCTGCAGAACAAGCAATTCCCCTGGGATTTTATCCCCTTGTGAGAGTGAGTAAGGGGACTTGAAAGTGAGCCAAGTCTTAAGGTGGACTGTAGAGGAATATGCCTCAATTATTTATTGACTATATTGTGGAAGCCTTGTAAACCTACTTTACTGGACCAGATAGATGTCCATATAAAATGAGGAAGCGTACCATACCCCTCTTCGGTATTGCATTAATAAAACTGTAGCCTGCCACTTAAAATCACTTCCACTGTCAGACTTTCATTTACCTGCATGCCCTGAGCAATGAAGCATTTGCTCAGATCTTTCATTTGTATGTGCAGCTCTAATTACTATGGAAGAAAATACAAGAAAGAGCTTATGCTGCAACAGCAGTCTTCAGCTAGCCCCTTACAGATTGCACAGCGGTTCAAGCTACTAATTGTCCAAGTGATCTCATTAAAGAACTAAAGATAGTTGTACGGACTAAAGTGCCTCAATTTCAGAGAAAAGAATTCAAATCCAGTGAGGCCATGCAAATACTGACAAGCAAATGAGCCTCTGCTCATTTTTTGATGCATAGACACTTAGCTGTCCTCTTCTCCAACTAATTGCTTTGTCTCAATATAGAAGAAGTATTTCATTCTTTACTATCCATAATCATTGCAGCTCACTAAAGCAGAATTCTTGTGTGTAAGGACATTCTGGCAAGCATCATTTTGCTTTTAGCCTTTACWTCCATTAAAAAATTATCACTATTTTTAAATAGGTAAGAATTATCAAGTAGATCACACACCATTGTTCTTTGCTTTCTCCAGAAAGCCAGAAGAAAAGATAATGGCCATGTAAACCAAATTGAGAAAGCTCAGAGCCACAACTGTGCTTGCAGTGGTAGCTTCTGTGTCTGCAGGTTGTTACTTGTTTCATGTGTTACTCTCTTTTTCTCCCTAAAAAAAAGAAAGATGTGTCCTAAAATCTTTGATACTCACACCTGCATTTTTAGACAGTTCTCATTACTTTCCCAAACACCTGTGACATCATTTTCTACCCTCTTCCATACTCTGCACATCACYTGTAATCCTCTTTAATCCATTCTCTCATGAGTGCAGACCTGATTTGCCAAACTTCTCTTTGCAGTTATAATCTTTGAGGCTTGTAGTCATCTTTTTCTATATTGATGATTTCAATTTTCCTTTTGTTTCTGTCACCTTTCTAGTTAGGGCTTATATTGCTTGTGATTATTAGAGCCTTACCTTTCTAAGCATTTTCCAACMTTTTCATTCTTCTCTGACTAATATGAAATTTCATAAATCATGTGTCAGGCCTTTAGTTATTGTGTCATTTTCATTCATTTGTTCATTTTAATACTACCTCTTCAGTAGTTTTATCTAATTACCTGCACATTTTTAAACATTTTTCTTCTGTATTTAAAAACTATATACTAGGTGCATCTATAAATTACCTTAGCAGCAGCAAGTTATGTACAAAGGCTTAGAGAGCACCCTACTGGTATAATTACTGAAATGCAGCAGTGGAAGCAAAACAGTACCAACAGGTAAAATTACATCAACAACATTTTAAACACTGATATAGACAGTGGTTAAGTGTCTGCTACATTTGGTAGCTAAGGTAGGAGTATTGATAAAGTGGTGCAAGTAGCAACTGTTGAATAATATTTGTTTACACTTAGATTCATGGAAAATCTGCAAACAGAAGTACAAGAAATGGAGTTCATACAGTTTTCAAAGGGCTTGAACGTCATGAGGAAAGAAGACTTTGCGGAATGGTTGCTGTATTTCACTGATGAGGAAAACAATGAAATTTACTGGCAAAATGTGAAAGACAGAATTCAGGCAGGCGAGGTCGGTACATAAAGTATACTTTGTTTTGCTTCCTCATTTTTAAGTACAAGTTTTCATTTGAGTATGAGTATACAAAAATATAACTAGTTTATGAATGAATTATGGCAGTTTTTCCCAATGATTTTATGCAAATAGGAACAGTGATAATTTCTCAGCTGAGAAACACAAACATTGAAGATGAATAAGCAGACTCACAACTAAATATTAGATCCCACTACATTTAAGAAAATAGATCTACTAAGATTTGAATGTATTATTCAATCTATATAATCTGAATTCTGTAATACTCTAGAATATCAGTTTGGAGGAATTCAAGACTTTTTGCAAGTTTACAAACAACCTGGAAGACTTTTCTATTGCCATGCAGATGTTTACTGTAGCTAATCGTCCTGTTAAACGAGGTAAGTAAGTGCTACACAGCTTCATATATGTATTTTTAAGAAAAAAATACATTTGTGTTACAGAGTTTATACAAATAAGTGATCTTAAAGTAGCATTATGGAATCCAAAAATATAGGCTCCTACCCTTCAAGATTAATTCTGTTTCATAAAAAATAATGATGCACCTTTCCCAAAATGTTTTAATTTGTGAGTTCCAGTGAGCTGTATAATACCGCATTCACCAAATGACTCACATCAGACCAAATTACAGATCAGGAAATTTGACTACAGATTTTTGTGAAAGAATGCATATTTTTTATAACAATTCATTATAATAAACTTTTTTCCTGCTAACAAATCTAATTTTCTGAGGAAAACAGTATAAATCTGTTCTTTTGAAGAGTTTATAGCAACCTACTATGTTTCATTTATTCTTCCATACTGTCATCTCCATATGCTTATGTAGTATTACACAATCATATCTATTTAAAAAAAAAAGTGTGGTAATGTGTTTCTTATAACAAAGATTTGGAGGAGTAAAGTTCTTCTTTCCTACATAATAGTAATTAGGAGCAATACAACAAAATTTTCATGGAAATAAAAGTGCTTTTTTCTCTAGTTCTGAGATTGTTACCTACCTGTTACATTTGAAATACAGCCCTCATAAATTTTTTGAAAATAATAGCATAAAAAGTTCCTGAGGAAAGTTGATGAGACTTTAACATTCATTGAAGTAAATTTGACTGGCTTATAAAAAAAAAAAAGAAAGAAAGAATCGTGATAAAACAGGAAGACAATTCAGCATTCTTGAGAGTGAAATACAAAGATTATTTTAATCAAAGGAGAACAAAACTATGTGTTTTTACCGTGCTGTAATTTCCATCACTAGTTAATCCAGCTTTCAGTAAGAGTTTAGTTTCCACAGCCTGTCTGGGCAACCGGTTCTAGAGCTTTGCCACTCCCATAGTGAAGACTTTTTCTCTGTTTTCAATCAGATTACCTTGCTGCAACTTGTGACGATTGCCTCTTTCTTACCTCTGTTCACCCTGGAGAAAAATAAGCCTCTGTCTTCTCTATAAGCCTTATAGGTAGCYGAAGGCTGCAGCTAGATACCCCATCACCCTTTGTTCTCCTCAGTTCCTTCAGCTTCTTCTGTCGCCTGCCCCCATCCCCAGCCAGCTTCATCGTCCTCCTCTGCCTCATTTGTCAACATCTTTCTTCTGTGGGGGATACTGCTTCTATTTACACAAGATGTACAAGTGGAAAGAAAAGAGGATGAAGTAACAATGAAATTATAATCACAAGCGAGATACAAACATTTAGCTCACTTTTATGTAAACGACACATTCCCAAAGTGCCAAAAGATGATGATGCCTATAGTTCACTCTAGTAACATTTATTAAGAAAAGCTCATTTCTAACCAAACAGCCCTTGAGCATTTCTTTATGCACTGAACCATATTGTGATTGAAAACAATCAGCTTCTGAGGTAACTCATGAATGTTACACACATACATGTTTAATCATTCCTTCATCAAAGTTCTTTGTCTGGCTGTTTTGCATGTGTGTGCATGTGTGTATTTGTACATATGATTTTTTTTAAAATAGGTCAGTCCTTTAGCACTTCCCATTATTCCTGTGCATATTTTTTTATTCAGAATTGGCAGCTCCTCTCTTCTCTCTGATAAGATAACCCTTCTTGGTTTGAACATTATGATGCTTCACAATTTTAGAAAGTCCTTTTCCTTTTCTTCATATTCTATACAAGAAAAATTGCAGTGACATATTTGGATTTATGTTTAACAGCTTACCGGTTTCTAAGCACAAAATTAAGATTCTTCATCTTGTATTTCATGACACTTCTAATTTGTGGTATATCCTTTTACAGAAGGATGTTCCCTCTAATTATATGTGAACCAAATGTGAATGAATCAACTACATTTATACATGAATTATTCAAAGAGGCAATGATGAGAACTAAGCCAAGAGTGCTCTTTCCTCCAAGAGCCCAGAATAATCATATTTATACCAGTGTTTATAAACAGCATTTGTCCATGAAAATAGAACCACAGTATTTATTTATTTTTTTATTTATTTATACATATACACTATATATGTGTTTAGTGGGACAATTTCCTGTAATAATCTACACTACTACTATACTATAGTAAGCTCCAGTCCCTTCTTGAAATTCATACTTCCACGATGCCTACAAAAATGCAACAAATTCATATGCTGTGATTGTGCTTACTATAATAATCATTTCACTGTTACTTTCTTATGCTTTATGGCAATCCCAATGCCTGTTTCTTTATCTATATTTGAGTCAAAACTCCAAATTCTTTATACCATAAGCCCAAAAGTGGGGATACGAGGTGTTACCATAACGCATATGATAGGGTAAAAGGAAAAGGACAAGAAACTGGAAAGGAAAGTAGATCTCCAGAGAGGCAGGACAACTATTTCTGCCTTAAGTCCTCATAAACTCTTCCCCCATAAATATAAGAAGAGTTAACCTACTTCTTAACACCTCTTTAAAAAATAGAACTACAAGTACATAAACCATGTGCTGTAATCAGTGCTCTGCATATCTGATGGTACATGTTTCTACAGAATCACTAAGGGGATTGCCAGYTGAGGTGGAGTGTAGCATGGAAAACAGTTCTCTGAGGAGCAGAGTACTCTTACGGACTTATTTTATGTGAAACCRATTCAAGATAAAATGGTAGTGTTTTTTATGAGGCTGTAGTAAGGCAAATGCTTTCTAATCTATATGCACAGATGCATGTCAGCTAAAAGTAAATATTTTTTTTAACATACAGCTATTTTCAGCAAAAAGTAATTATCACTTTCACTGTTGCTTGAAAATGAGTAGTGCAATTTAAAAGCTTGTAATAAAGGCAATAAAGATTGTATTGTGAAATATGAAGCAAGCTCAAGTACATCTGGATTGAGGTCTTCCARTATAGTTTACTAGTTCGCACGTCCCAAATTCTCTAGTTAAGATGCCAGGAGACATTGTAAGTTGTTCAGAATCCTGTTATTTATGTGCTTTACAACTTTTTCAGTTCAGTCACATGTGGTGTAATGTTATGTCTTTACTAGCTGAGTTCAAGAGAGCAGTGAAGGTGGCAACAGGACAGGAGCTCTCAGATAATGTTTTGGATACCATCTTCAAGATCTTTGATCTAGATGGAGATGATTGCCTCAGCCATGGGGAATTTCTTGGAGTCCTGAAGAACCGAATTCATCGAGGTTTGAGGGTAACAAGCTGACAGAGTCTATCATTTGCAGTTATATATGTATCATTTTTTAAATACCATAGATGATTATTATGGAAAATTTGCAACTATCTTGCTAACACTTGCAGAAATGCAAGTAAGGATAGTGAATAGAAAGAACTTGTAAACTGAAGATTCTTTAGTGCTTACGAATCTGGGAGGAGTGCTGCTATCAAGAACTTGTTACTATGCATATGAGTTATGGGAGCAGCAGCATTACAYCTATGATTATATATTTTATGAATATTTACACAGTCTGTGAGTAAGAGTCTTTTTTTGTGTAAATGCTGAACACTATAACTTTTATTACAGGTACCGCAACAGCAAGGGATTCAAGGTTACTGGAAATGTGTGAAAAGAGAAAGCATTAAAGGAGCAAAAGAAGTCTGGAAACAAACAGGGAAAAGTCCTTTTTAAAGTAATCCTTTGTTCCATTACTACAAATGTTATTTAGATGTTTTGCCTGTCTGGTTTACATAATAGCTGAATCATAAATACTCATTTTTACAATAGTTAAACTTCAATGAACCCAATTTCTATTGCAATAATTTTATATTATTCTAGTGCAATCCATTTGCTTTACAGAACTGTGATCACTTTTGACTTCCATACAGAAATACTCTTGTTCTAAGGAAGTGTTGTTTACTACTTTGTGGAATCTGACCTTGCACTGTAGCGTATGGGATATGTAGGATTAATGGTAGTCACTGGCCAGTGTGCCATGGCAATAGTCTCTCCTGTTGGAAGAGCAGACATCATCTCAGTCAGCCACTAACACAGCAGTTCTCTTTCCCTGGCAAGGATAGGAGTCCAAAAGCCTAAATGACCTGCACAATCCATGCGATATCCATGAGATATCCTAAATCAAAAAGGAAGATTCACATGTGTCCTCCTTACTGTGAACTGCTTGTGTGCTAGTTCCTGAAGCTTGTGTGGTTGTCTGGTTTTGTCTACTTTCATGATGATAAGATTAAACTGGAAATGTAATACTGTTAATAAGGGCTTTAAAAGTTATACATTGATACATGAATGTGCATAGAGTTTTTAAGACCTCTTCATCAAACAGAATAAATTAAAAACAAAATTCCTCATTCTATCATAAACAGTAGTAGATAAAAATTTAGTTGTAACTATTTTGCTTTAATTGTATTGCAAAAGGTAAATGTTTAACAAATAGTTACTTTACCTTAATAAAGGTGTGACAGGGAATGCTGCAGTATCTCAGGAACTCAAGGTTGAAACAGCAGGTCATAGAATCATAGAATGGTAAGGTTGGAAGGGACCTCTAGAGGTCATCTAGTCCAACCTTCAGCATAGCCCATACAGGGATTGAACCCACAACCTTGGCATTAGCAGCACCACACTCTAACCAACTGAGCTAAACCTGCCCTGAGGTGTTAGGGGCAGAAAAGAATAGGTCCAGGGAAAAAAAGTAAATAAAATTAATATTTTTTACTCCAAAATACAAATAATTAGACATAAGATCTTAAACAGTAGAACAAACAACATATCAAAATTAGTATTTAGCAATTATAGATGAACAGTTTTCAGATATAACATAGTGTGATTCTATGTGTACACAGATATGCATGTTACATGTTTTCATTTCTTATAAATTTAGCAACTTACGTCCCCAGGACCAGGTCAGTCTTCCTAGAAATATAGGAGACTGCACTAATTTATAAAGCTCTCAAGGTTCTTTCTCTTTCCTCTTCCCATTTTTCCTATTTGTCTAGGGTAAGGTGAAAGCTTAACCTTTTGGAAAAAAAAGGTTTTTTGATAGCAGACTCAAAAGGTCAACTGGGGAAATGTGTCAAGAAAAACAACCAAGAAATCTCACCACTCTGAGGAAATCTCCAACCCTTTTAAGCATGACACTAAATATGTTATTCTCAAAGTTGTTTTGCTGTAATTTTGGGGGGGGTTCTGGGGCTGAGAGGGAGCTTTGAGAAGAGGGGAACTTCCCATGATATACAGGTATCAGAACAGCCCTCAGATGGAAGAAAGGAGGAACTGCATTAAACAACCATTAAGATCCTATCTAAGGAGTACAGAGGTTACCAGTAACATATCTGGTATGTCAATAGTCCTCAGGCCAGTCTATAATGAGGTGAAATCTTCACAAGCTTCGGCGCAGTATCCTTATTCAAGGAACTGGATCAAGAAGCTAGCAAAGCAGCAGTGTGGTCTGGTTGTTGCCGCTCCCACCAGGGCCTTCTCTTGCATCTTTAATTTAAATTGTGTTAAAGAGCAAATGTTTGTATTGTTGTGGCCTGTGGACATGCACCCAAAATCATCCACCAGAACAAGAGCATGTGGGTAACAGGCAAGAGCTACGTGGGTATCATCTGAGCCCTGTCTAGAAAATCTTGTAGCAGTGACCACTGAAGATTCCTTTACTTCCCCCAAGAAACTATCAGAATGAAATAGAACACAGTGTATGCCTCTCCTTCTCAAACTGAACTCATGGGATTGTTGTGTGGGCAACAAGAAATTAGAGAGCTGAGTTCATTTTGTACATTTGGAAGATGCCTGTCTCTTACAGTGATGGGATCCATAAGTAAGAGATGGCTAATGGGAGCAAAGGTGAGGCAATAGGCCTGGCAGGAAAATAGCACAGCAAAATTCACATCACCAAATAATAAAAAAAGGACACAATCAAGCAGGACACTTCTGTAGCGCGAAAGTTTGTGTGTTTACCCAATGCATGCTTTGCTCCACCTCTGGCTTTAATGCAAGGGTACCTTTTACTTATTGCTGTTAATATTTTGGCAAATCATTTTTACTTTGGAATGGAGAATATTAATTAACATTTTATTCTGTGAATTATTAATAGGTTTACGATGTTCTTTTTTGCTTTTTGGTTTCTTTTGTTTATCAGTGACTTGCTCCTTAAAAGCTGTTTGGTTTTCTTTTGGAAAAATGAATTAATCTAGCTCTAGTATATCTGGAAGTTTAGTGTCTCATTGCTCATTGTATCTGGGTTTGTGCAATCAGCAAGATCTGGTTTTGTCAGCAAGTTACTAAAAATGCAATTTCAAATTTTATTCCTAAGGAAAAGGTTTTGTGTCAAGTTCAGAGGAAAAAGAAAACAGCTACACCTGTTTTAAAATGAACTTTGTGTCTGTAGTAAAATAAGCAATGGAATGATTGATTGGGAATTAAAATACAGTTAAGAAACATTTTCAGAAGAACTTATCCTCAAAGTACAGCCAGGAAGGAACACTTTTGAAGGCCAGGGAAGACTTCAACTTTGAAGAATTAGACTCTCTAACTTTTAGTCAATTCTTGTTCGTCTTCACTGAAAGGTTTTACAGAACAGTCTTAAAATACTTTCTCAGATTTATATCTTAGACTGAAAGAGCTGTTTACATAAGTGTTTAGATCGACTTTGTCTTTTAAGGAATCCATAGTAGTTTAGATGTCTTGATTCCTTTTAGACCTGAAGTAACTGTATGGTATTTGCAAGCTGTCTGTCAGCGTTACTCAATACGATTTATGTAAATGTTTATGCCTGTTGCCATTCTATCAGTTAAGTTTAAGGATTATGATTTTTTTAATGTTAAGAACCTTTCCTCTGAACAGAAATACATAGCAAAGCTAAATAAAAATAATAAAAAAAAAAAAAAAAATCCATCTGTGCTTATGAGTGTTATGTGGAGTAAAGATTAATATATTACACATTATGAAAGTCCCCAAAATTGATTTAACATATGCCAAAAGGGTGCACAGGGTGCGTACCAGTCATTTTATATGGTATAACTCATTTACAGAATTGTATTTGTATCCCCATAACAACACTGTTTATGGGAAGTTTGTTTAGTTTAAGATAATTCTTAAAATGATAGTTTAAGAACATTAATTCTTAATTCTTAAAACAAGTAAAGACAAGAATACAGTGTGATGTAATAGAACTAAGAGAAACTCATTGGTGGTTTCTAGAAATTCATCTTGGTTTCTTAATTTAAATAAGCCACTTTCTAAAAGTAAAACTCTCTCTGGAATCAAACCAAGTTGTTGAGTTTTAGCAAAATACTCAACAATGAGGGTACATAAAAATTTCAAAATAAATGTTTTATCAGAACATTATATGGTTACATCAAAAGCAAATCTCTGAATTATTCCCTATTTTCAGTGTATAGTGTACTTTCAGAGTTTAAACAGGTTGCCACTGATTGTGTTTGTAAACATACCAGCCTTTGATCTAAAATCAGTTATCATCAGTGTTCCCTGTTGGTATGTATATTGAACCAGTTATTATCAAAAGGGTGAACAATATATTTATTCTTAATTTCAGGCTTTCTGTAGAGAACACTTAAGGGTTTTTTTTCAATTAATGTCTGTATTTCAGAATTATAAATGTTCTGTTTCTTAACTGTTTTAGAGCACATGTGAAATTTCAGATACAGAAATAAGACTAGGCCTTGGCTCTGAAGAATTCACAAATTATACTTCTGAGTTACCTAGCAAACAGAGATGAGTCAATAAGATAAGCTAGAAAGGCTGTGGGTTACAGTTTCATGAC
Source organism: Rhea americana (assembly GCF_003343005.1). Lineage (NCBI taxonomy): Eukaryota > Metazoa > Chordata > Aves > Rheiformes > Rheidae > Rhea > Rhea americana. Next base: position 3,872,663 of record NW_028186879.1, read on the forward strand.
ATTTCACATCTACAGTGTGTTAAACAAAAAAAGGGTCATTGCACAATAAATGGCTTGAATAAGGTCAAAGCTAGATATTCAGAGGAAATACTTTTAAATTCAAACATCTTGACTRCACTTTGACTTTAGCATACAGATGCATCAATAAATGTGTATCAAAATTCAAAAATACTGTTTTCTTCTCATACTCCAGTTTTGGGATAATGCAAGCATGCCTCATGCCTTGAGGTTTAATCTTCCCAATAAAACAATCACAGTTGGGTCAGGAAAGTACTCCAATGCAGAAAAAATCTTCAGTCCTTCTGAACAGAAAATACATAGCTAAATGATTTTGTGGTCTTTATGAGTCACTCCAACTTGGCCAACAGCTTCTGTAATACAGGTGGTCGCAAAAAAAAATCACAAAGATGAAATTTGTGGACATAGACACACCACTGTGAGCACCCAGCCAAACACATAAATCCCTCCTAGAGAAACTGAAGATGTCGCTCAACAACAGGTTGAAAAGGCCCATTCAGAAAAGGAAAACTGAGAGACTCAACCAATCCCCAAATTAATCTGCTACCAAATGCACCTTTCTTCACTTTCCCACTGTTTGTGTTTCCTACTGGCCTTGCTGATTAAATAGTTCCTGGTTGGTTCAGTAATGCAAAAATTAATGTGGCATATGTGGAGAAAGACTTCCTGTTAGGCTAGTGTTGGTTTACATAAGAGTGTTTTCAGTTCAATACCAATGCCCTGCTGCAGAATTCTCCTCACCTTCCTCAGTAATAGCTCAGCTGCACATGCAGTCTGACATCCTGAAGCTTGTTAATAGCGTGCCCACCGGGTTGTTTTAGAAAGATTGCCTCATTTCTTGAAAGGCAAAAACACAGATTTCTTCTCACTGCCTGTGTACCATTCTTTCTCCACTCACACTGCTCATTGGCCACAGTTCTGATACAGCTGTACTTAAATTTGATGTTTACAGTGCCATCATTAAAGCAATCTTGGCCATACATGCTGTTACTGATAAGGCTGCCTGGGTACAGGTGACCTTCCAAGACTTTGCACCCAAAACTACCTGGCAATTATGCAGTTCATCCTAGCAATATATTGTTTGCCTTATGTGCTTTCTAAGACAAATCATTCTACTTCAGCCTGATTTCTCTCTCCATTTCTTCCAAATAAGCACGATTTCTTGTGCACGGTCTTCATACTGGAACAACACAGTAACATGGGTTTTGTACACTGTTTTCATGATCACATAGCATCCTTGCCCTTAAAGTTTTAACCACCTTTCCAGTTCCTGTGAGAGACATTAGTCTCTGAGACCTGCAGCTCCAGTGAGCTCTTGCTTGCTGGTCACCCCTTCATTTGAGTGACCTTCTCCAAGGACGTGCAGACCTCTCTGGATGCCCACGTGTTCAATCCTTTCCAGCTAGAGTCCATCATAATTGTTGGGATACCAAGGTATATATAACATATTCATTTGGGCATGCACACATTATTCTCTTCTTCTGTACCAAGTGAAGCACATATATCAGGATAAAGAATAGCCCTACTTGTAACCTGACTAACACAACTTTAGGCTGCAGCTTTAATTGTGGAGTAGCAGTACCATTTGAGAATCCATCCAATGCATATGTTGTAGCAGCAATATACAGTTAACAATCCACAGTTAGTTCCCAACTTTGAAAGGTTCTTACTCTTCAAAGTGCTGGCTGATTGTCAGTTTTCCAGTCTCTCAGCTCCTTTCTGGATGTTGTCATGTTGTCAAACAGTCAATTCACAGATTGACAGTATTAGTCTACTGGATTGGAACAGGACTCGCCTTTCAAAAAAAAAGTGTATTTGCAGAGCAAATATCACTGTATACAGTAATAAATGTGACACTACATCAACATTCTTCCACTGGAAGTACAGAGGTTGTGTTATCCTCCTGCACTACCACTACTGATGAGGCAGCACACATATAACCCACACCATTATCAGATACCACTGGAGTTCTCATGCAGTCTTGTTCCCATTGACATGGGGCAATACCCACCTAAGGGCCACGGTGCAGAACATATGTATTGTGAAGTTGTTCATTTTCTACAGCGGTTGGTTAGACTTAAGGTGTATATAATGCACACCGTTCCCTTTGTAAATCAGGTTCCCACAGTCCTTTACCTAAGACTTTCAGTATGCTAATACAAGGCTTTATATCCTACTTTCATCTTCTCCTTTAATATGTCCCTATATCATCATCACAGATCTATCCCGCTCCCAGTATGAATATTTGTACTGCCCATCTGCTAACCCTCATAATACAGAATTGGCTGTACTCCCAAAGAGAAAGGAATTAACTCTTTACAAAAGGTATCTAAATACTGGTTCACTGTTTAAATTGCCAGCAGTTGTGCTGGGTACAACAAAGAGCCAGAGATACTAGTCAATGAAATTCCTCAAAAGTATTTTCTGTTAGCTTGGCAGTTGCTTTTGCTATATGCTATGTTTGGTTATCGTTGTTGCTACATCATAGAACAATCCAAAGTTTGCTACTGAATTATTTTGTATGCAATTCAAAATTCCTATCTTCCTCAGTTTAGCTATGAACATTTCAGTATCAAATGAATTTAGCATTCCATTTCTCATGCCTATTCTTCCTGCAAGTGTACTTGTTAAATCTCAGGTGTGTCAATACCTTCTACACTGTTTCCATGATGTTTGCCAAGCAGTCAGTATGCCATGTATATAACAAGCACACTTTGGATGTATTCTAGAACATTCCTGACATTCCAATTCCCAATTTCATCCCATATATTACAGAATACTAATTTTTGTTTGGATATGCTCAAGGCCCACACTATCCAGCACCATATATAGGCTGATACAACTGTATCCCTCTAATACTACTTTAGTTGCAAAGGTACCATTTGGATTCCATGCAAYGTCTGCACCTGCTCCATTTTCCAGTCCAAAAATCTAATTTGTTAGTTCGATTTTCACTCATTCCATACCCTTTTAAAGGTAAAATCAGTTCCTTCTGAAATGACTATTAACAAGTATTTATTACTAGGATTTAAACTGGAAGCACTTAAATTTGTTCCAGTTGTCTCAAGACTTAGTGTTGAAAGTCCCTTCAAATCTTTTTCCTGTGGAAATGAAATCATCCACAGCAGCTATATTGCTCCATGTCCACACCACTGTTTTTACACCTTGGAATGAACAGAAGAAAACAAAAAGGAGATAGCATATTTTAACAATATCCCTAATATGCTAATCAGCACGCTAACTCAAAATGATGACACATACCATCAAGAAGACATTTCCTTCAGGGCTTTCTGTAGTCCACCTGTGACCAGTCCCATGACCACATTCAATCCTAGAAATCAAATTCTCAATCTCTTGACTTAAATCTCCCTCTTCATATTTTTCCCACCTCCTGTTTCTTCCCATACTTTGATGTAACTTTTTCCTGGGGCAAATGTCCCATGTCTCATTATTCATTCTCTTCCTGTTTCCATTTGATATGATCCACCTATAAATATAGCTTGGAACTCATGCTGATACCTCTCTTTTGGAGGTTTTATCACTATCCCTACATTCTCATTTCTGCTAAGATAAGCTATTTAGTGGCTTTGTATCTTCCTTCAGAAATGGGAATCTGTCCTATCATCAGCATCAGGAGACTCACCATCCAAATCTCAACTGGCTGGGTTCCTGCAGTATTTTCTTGTTGTTGTAAAGCCCATATTTCTGCTAAGAATCCTTGTTCTACTCTAGGATATATTCCCTCAGCTCCATGTAACTTTCTGGAAAAGAGCCCAAGAGCTCAGTGGGTCTCATCTGCTTCTTGGTACATCGCTGTCGTAATTGTATCATGTTAAGCCCCAACTTTCACCCCAAATGAAAAGGAAGTATTGGAAATACCAGTCCTGATCAGTGTACTAAAGCAATTTACTTACTATTCCAAGCATCCTCCTCCTCTTGTTACCATTTCCACCATACCTCTTCCCTCAACAGATGATACAGTTGTCCTGCAAAAAGGCCTACAAAATTTGGAACAAATTGTCTGACTCATGCAAACATTCCCAATGCAGCTTGCAGATCTGCCAGATTTCTGGGTTTAGGACTTGTTTTAATGCTTCTTTTCTTTGAGTTAGTATTCTAGTCCCTGTGACTTGAGTGCCCAGGAAGGCTACTTCAGATCAGCACCACTGGGCTTTTCTGTCTTCTTGTTGAATCCAAACTGCTCTATATCTGATAGCACTTCTCTAGAGTGACTAGTTCCCACAACCCAGATGTCATCCATGTAACTAATGACTCCTCCCCCTACTTTCAGATTCTTTCTCACACATCAATGAGCTATTGCTACAGAATTATGAAATCCCTGAGGCAGCATCATGAACCAATTCTGTTTCTCTTTACATGTAAATGCAAAAAACTTTTTTGACTCAGAGGACAACAGAACAACAGAGAAGCAGTTCTCCAAGTCCATTACAGTGAAATACCTTCAACTTCCCGTTGTCTTCATGACCCTATGGCTATCCACTACTAGAGGGGGCTTTCACTGTGTGCACATATTCACCTTCCTCAGGCTGATGCCTATCCTCCTTTGGCCACTTGCCTTATAAATGGGCCAGATCAAGCTGTTCCACAAGCTCTCTTCCTCTTCAATAATCCTTTTCTTTAGCAGCCCCTGAATTACCACCCCCTCCATATCTGCCTCTGCTTGCAGTTACTGCACCAGTAACTGGAGTTGGAAGATAAGATCTCCTGTTTCAATCGCCTTGTGTTCTTTGTTTACCAGTCCTGCTTCCATTTTACTTTTAGCTTAGAGTGACTCAGAGACACCTAAGATCTCTTAATTCTTTGTGGAGGAAAAATGACATAATTTCCTTTCTGACAAATCCAAATTAAAATGTGACAGAAAGTTCATCCCTAGAATGTTTGATCCTCCCTCTAGTTTATCTTTCTCTATACACAGCTGGGCTTCTCCTTCTTTATCCTCAACACCTCTCCACTACTGCTGATACCCTGATTTGCCTGGCAGTGGAAGACTCCAATAATCTAAGAAAGTTGCTTCCAATCTCAAACACACTGAGAAAGTATTACTCGTTTCCTATCCCCTCTTTCAATACACACTGTACCTCCACAAAACCCCTTTCTGCTGAATCTGACAACACTGTGGTGGCAGGTGGATCTTAAATACCCCACAGGTTGGGAACTCTAATCCTTAGTGTCCTTTAAGGACAAGTATAACTGGTCCTCTGGGTTCGGAGGAGCTGTTGGCTTCTCCATCTACTCAACTTTCCCCAGATTTCCAGCCCCTTCTCCTGTAACATTTTCTTCATTTGCGCAAGTAAAACTCCCACAGACTGATCATACAGCTCTTGCTTGTTACCCCGACTGATCAAGAATTTCCAAATCACATCTCTAGAAACGGATTTCCCAGTTTTCATATTTGTAACCTCCATCTTTACCTCTCCAATCTTGTAAGTGTTCCTGTGTTCTCTAGCACTCCCATACACTGACAGTCAATCCCAAGCTGATTCCCATCCTTCTATAGTCCTGAGGCGCAATACACCAACATCTCCACATCTCMTTGATCTGCATTTATTCTGTATGTGTCAAAATCTGGGGGTCACTCGTTCCTTTCTCTATTTTAATACCTGGATTAACACCTTCCCATACATATAAACTTCTGCCACCCAGGCATTTGTCCAGGTTTCCATTTCATTAGCTGTTAGAGTTTCACAGTCTTTCAAATTCCTGATTGCCAGTCTTAAGATTTCTTCCATCTCTTCAGCAGGTCAGACTCCAGTAACTTCCCATTTTCCACCAAGGCAATCCTATTGTCATCACCACCCATTTAGCCTCTTCATACACAGAAGGTCCTATTGTCCAGATTCTATTCAACTCATGCCAGCCATGCCCCCTGTTGTTTCTTCCAAGCCTTCTCCTTTCTAGACAACTCTCTCTCCTGTTGATTTTATCTTTTCAGTAACTATCAGAGCAACCCCTGCCACTAGAAAGTCTTCCTCATCATATTAGCCCCAGATATCATTGTCCCACATCTCAGGTCCCCAGCCCCAAAGCTATTTTTTTCTGATTTAAACTCTTTCCCAGACACTGTACTGCATCCAAACATTGTACTTTCTTTTTAATCATTATTAGTTTTCTCTGCCCTTAGTTCCTCTTTCAATTAACATAATTGTTCAGCATTTAGCAGAGAGTAATTACACTGTAGTGCTAGCATCTTACTTCCCTCTCCTTTTCAACCAAGATGTCTTAATATCAGATAACTCCAAGCCTCCAATCTGGAAAACTGGATAAGACCCTATGTATTTTTTCTGTATAAAGAAAAAGCCTAGTCATGTCCTTGCTTATATTTTTTCACCATGCCGCCTGTCAGATCACTATTTATCATATACTGTGGCATATTCATTAGCATATTGTGTATACCTGGTAAAATGATGTATTAGGCTAACTTCAACACCTCTTTTATAATAAACTCTCTTTCTTGCCCACTTTTAAAAGGCTCTTTTTTTCCCCTGTTCACTACTGTTTCCACAATCTGAGTGGAGAATGATGGGCAAATATCCCACTTCCAAGCGTACATATTCCTAAAGAATGCGTACGGTCAATATAAAAATCATGTATTTTCTATCATAGAGCTGGAAAGACGAGGTCTTAGAAGTAGCTCTAATTCCCCATGAGCACCTGACAGGACAGCTCCTTCCAATAGTCCCATAACTTGGGGAAACCCTCTATGGCTTTGTCTAATCATCAGCAGTGAGGGAAATTCTCTCATCATTGAGTGATGATGTAGGAAAATATGTGAGAAATAATAGGTCTTTATTGAGTATGGCTAGGGTAAGATAGCTTGACGCACAGTAYTGTTCAGACCAGTGCTGCAGTCTTGAAAACACTGTGCCCCAGGGTCTCTTTTCCTGCTTGATTTTTGTAACAGGACCCTGTAGTCAGATGTGTGTTGCACACAACATCCATTAACTGCAGACAAACAGAACTGATATACTCCCATCACAGGAGACAAAATGCACCATTTGGCAAATTCTGTCAGAATTTTGTTTCAATAAACATTTGCTCAATAAATGAATGATTCATACAAATGGTATAAAATATAGTGTTTTCACTTTTCCTCTCTCTCTYTTACTGGTAAAGATGAGAGAATAGGAAGAGAATTTGAATGAAGGGTGAAAACATACATTTAGYAAAAGCCTTTTTTAATTCTGACATTTTAAGATTTGTTCCTGGGAGGCAGAATGGCAGAAAGGACACGGTGTGGTAGAGAGGACTGGGATCATGATGGGAGATAGATTATGTGGTAAGAGAATGTAAAATATTCCTAGGGACGGGAGATGGCGTTTTGGTTTGGAAAGGTGTGACTGAAGTTAAAAAGCTGGTGGAAATAAGGAAATGTAGGAGATGACGGTTCATTCTTCAGAACTGAGTTCCTTGGATATTCCCCTTGTCTACAATTTTCCACTGTAAACTGGAAAGGAGCATCACACAACGAAGACATATTGCATTTGGTGATGCAGTGATGCATTGTGCTAATTATTTTAAGGAGGGCATGGTATTCTTGAGTGGGGACATTCTGTCTATGCCCATGGCCAATGTACTATATCATAAAATCAACAAYTGCTGTTAAAAAGCTGATTTTTTGATTGAAGGTAAGGGACAGCATTTTAAATGGAGTATTTATAGTCTTTCATCAAAAAAAAGTCACATTTTAGTGACTTGAGTGCATACATTTTATCTCTGAGAGTTCTGGAAAATGCAAGATGAAAGGTGAAACAAAAACATCCACAATTTTACGTGGTAGCAATGGGACTGATACAATATTGATCTACATRTCATATCTAGAAATATATGAATATTATGTGTATTTTATATAACTTCTGTGACTGAACCTGACATATTTGTGCAGTGTTTGGGCTCCTTATCGGTATGGTGTCAAAAAAGAGAGTAATGATCTGGTAGTCAAAGAACTGACGTACTAAGAGATTAAAAAACTAAATGCACAGAAATTGCCTAGAAAATAGCAAAGATAACATTAATTTACAAATGTAGACGTGCYTGGGATATAAATGAATTAGTGTGCAGCAAGCACTCAGCATTAGGTGTTACACCCAGCATGATGCAAGTCAGAAGTGTATTCAAACGTACAGTAAAATTCCTCATTGGGTAGATGTATTAAACTGCTGAATAACCTTTAGAGGAACTGGTGGAAATCCTCATCATCTGGAACGTATCAGCCAGGAAGGACAAAACTGCAGACAGGTCCTGGACGCCTGCACAGGCTGAGAAACGAGGGCGGTTAATCTTACTCATCTTGCCCTTGGCCGAGGTCTGATTTTACGTCGGACAGTTAGGGGGTTTTTTGTTTGTTTGTTTGTTTTTGGTTTTGTTTTTTGGGGTTTTTTTTAAGAGCTTTAACACGCGCCTGAGCCACTCGCTCCGCGGCGGCAAGGGAGCGCGGCCGCCACAAGATGGCTCCCCCGCCCTTCTGGAGCCTTCGGCGGGCGGGCGCGCGCGCCGGCCGTTAGGGGGCTCGCGCCGCACCGCGCCGGGCGTTAGGGCGCTGCCCGCGCGACCACCCGCGCGGAAGCTGCCTGTGAGGACAGTCAGGAAGGCTCGGAAGAGCCACCCGGCCGCCGCCAACCCCGGGCTCATGTACTTCAATTACCCGCTTAGCAGTTTACGCGCTGTGCTAGGCGTACGTTACCRCGGAGAGACAAAGTGATGCTTGAGCTAAATTTTACCTCAGATTTCATTAGGAGCAAGATCTGGCCTGCAGGTTTATTCTGAAATACAACATACTTCCAAGCTCTCGGCCCTTGACAGTCTGGAAGTGTTACGGTTCACACTTTGCAGGTTTTGCTTTTACATTATTTCCACATTCTGTATATCCACTCTGCATTCAAAGGTTATTTATAAATAAAATGTGGTAATTGGATATGGATAATCTGAATATGGATTAAAAATAGAATGTTTTCATAACTGTGTGACTGATAAACAAGTTAGATTAGCCATATGACTGCGAGAAGGGAAAACATTTTTCTTAAATGCCAAGTGCCTGGCCTTAAATTATATCTAGCAGTTTTATAAACTGAGATAATGTGGCAGCGCTCCAAAGAAAAGCACCCTCTTACTTTGAAGATGCATGAGGACTTAGTCATGCCATGTGCTATCCCTTCAATCTCAGGAATCTACCAACAGTAAGCCTAAGCAATTCAAACATAAAATGTTTTAACATTAACGAAAACCGTAAAGAAAATCAATTCCTACAAAGCAGCCTGTCTGCACAAATGCRTTTCTGGAAGCACAGAATCAAGATACTGCCCACAGCTTTCAGGCATTATCTGAAATTCGTAATACAATATAGTAAGTTACTTAYAAATATTGTACTTCGCTGTATTCAATAAGTTAATTGAGCCCTATAAATATATTGATTTTGTCAGTWCGAGCATATTAAATCCTGGCATATCCCTACCTTAGGTATCCCTACCTGGGCCTTGTCTTTCAGTGTGTTTGTGCGCTGTTCAGCACCTAAGCATTCTGTTTGTATGGTCACTAGGCAATAAACCTTAAAGATATATAAAAGCAATGCTGAGATTTAGGGTTTTGTGTTGTTGTTGTTTGTTCTGTTTTGTTAGAAGAGAATCCTGTCTAGAAATGGACTAACTAGTGAATGATGTGATTCACCAAGGCTCCTGAATTATTTTTAACCATCTCAGATAAATTCCTAGTCCTGTAAAAATACCATCTTTGTAAGTGTGAAAATTAACCCATTTTCTACRTGTGTTTTGAAGTGCAGAAAGAATATGATGTAAAGGGGTAGTATTTCCCAATAGCTTTAAGAATAACTTTATACTTCTTTTGGCCTGAAGCTTTCAAATACATTCTCACGTAAATGCAGCCATGAAACCTATGAACCAAGTATCAGCCTACACAGTTATGATAAAGACCAACAAAATTAAGACTTTCTTTCTTAAACCTAACATGTAATTAACCTGCTCGAGAGAAATTCTCCAGCTGTTGTCAGATCCAGAACTTCCTTCAGCAGTTTCTCTGATGTACAAAACATCTGCATGAACGATGCCTCGGTGTCCCGTATTTGATGCTTTTCTGTGCAGACCCCCAAGCGCTGTATCTTTATTTTAAAGTGCACAGGATAACTCCTTACAGTGATTCCTTTCTTGGTGCTGACTTCAGATTTCTACCCCAGTGTGGATCCCTGCCGTACTTATTTCCCCCAAAGTTTTGAACTATGTTGGAAGTATTATTAAGGGGGAAATGCTCCGCATGCTACAGCGTTTGGATCTCTACTTGGCTAGCCTAACGAAWCAGGCAACACCGGGTAGGGAGCCGGCTGTGCCGGGGCCGGACCTCGCTGCCCTGCAGCACACGGAGGCAGTGGAGCGGCTCTTCGGGCACCAGGGGGCACCGGCCCCACGGCCGCAAGGGTTTTGCGATTAATCCATAGTATTAAACTCGTCCTGTGAACGTGGGTGAGAGGAGTCCCCAGGCAAACTCGGCCGGGCGGGGGCGGCCGCGGGGACGCCGCGCCGGGCACCACCGCAGCGCCGGCAGACGCGCCACGTCCG
>NW_028186879.1:3884078-3970937 GCF_003343005.1 Rhea americana
CGCGGGGGAAGGCCGCGGCGTTCCGGGAAGCGCGGGAGCTGGGGGCGGCCGTGGGGCCTCGGTGGCGAGTCGTGGGCCCTCAGCGCGCCCTCGCCGCCCGGGCGCCCCTTGGGGAAGTTTCCTCCTCTCTCTCTTCTCTTTATCTTTTTTTTCTTCTACAACCTGAGCCAGAACTTCCTGATTGAGCAAACTCCTTGAATATGTTGTAGGCACATTTTTTTCCTCCTCCCTTCTAATTAAGAGCCCTAGACCTCGGTGTCACTGAAGTGTAATTAGGCTGAAGACATCCTACTTAAGTAGGCAGACGGGAGAGGATTTAGAGCTTAAAGGTTTGTCAGACTGCGTCAAGGCTTTTGGTACCATACTTCAGTGTTATGTAAATTTTATTTGTAGACGGTGTCAGTCAGGAYGGTATTTTCCTTTGCTCTCTTTAGGAGGAACTTAAACGCTAGTTCAATAGCTGGCTGTGTCCGTGTAAGAGAAATGGAGCAACATAGTCATGCACGGTATTCGTCTAACTTGCTAAAATTTGAAAGCGTTGTAGAAAATCTAAGCAACATTATGTAGGGATTTGCATTATTAGGAAAGAGGCCGAAATGAGCAAATAAAATTTCAAAAACAAGAAAAGATTTTAAGCCCTGTATACAGGTATACTTATGTGTGTGGATCCTTTAACTGTATCACTGTTTATGTGAAATGTTTGGATATTCATAACCAGAAATATAAGGCCTATGTATACCTTGTGTTTGAACAAATTTGTAAAGATCTATGTTAATTAGAAATAATCAGGGAGAGAGGTTCCTACAGGACTTGGACAGTATTTGGATAGCTTTTCTGAATGCCCATCACATTTCTCAATCTTTGTTTTAGTTTGGAAAATTTAAAACATGACATTTACAGACTAGGGAAAAAAGTCTCAATGCAAACCACAGGCAAAAAGTTGTTTGAATTTAAAATAATTTAAAAAAACACTTTAAGTGTTTTTTTTTTTTTTTTTTTTTTTTGATATGCTACATGAAATGTTGACATGAAGGAGTTGCAAATATTTCAGTGTGTCCAAACTTGCCAAGCTGTGAGGTATGGCTTAGTAGTCTGTCTGAGTAAATAATACTGTTATTTTTGGAAAATCCCGCTTAAAACTATAAACACTTTGAAGCAAATTTCAGACAGTCTTTAATACTGAAGGTCTAGGGGCATGAGTAGTTGTTACAGTGGTCCTGGGAAGAGCTGTGTGAAGTTACAGACTCACATGCTACAGACATGACGTGGAGGTTGTTTGTATGCACTGCGAGTCTGAGTATGAGGACGAAAGGCAAGTAAAGGGTGTGGGTTTCCTCTCATAAATAAAGAACAGAAACTTAGAGATGAAGTGACTTGCTCAAGGCCACACGGGTCGCCCTTGGCTGAATCGGGAGCAGAACTTCAATCTCTCGAGTTCCAGTTCTGTGTCTAGATCACAGAGTGGGTCTGTGCCAGATGCTGGTGAATTATTCTGCCCAAAAAATCTTTGTGATTTTTATGAAGGACCTTTGCAGGCATAKTGAGTCTGCAGAGTCTGTCCCAATTCAGTAGGTTTTGTTTGTGTGAAAGTTACTGGATGGGTTGGTTCTGTTTATGCAGTAAGTTCACATCTATAAATCTGTTTTCTAAACATCTGGCACTTCTTATTCACAAATCAGCATTATTTTATCCTTAACRTCTGCCAATACAGAAATAACAATCCCTTAGTAAGAAAATTACTTCGTATTTTTATTGCTGTCAGTGAATTGTCAGTGACTTGTTACCTGCCATAATCCTACTTASTGATAAAGGTGTTTTTTTTTCTGTGACTAATAGTTGGTTCTTTGACGTTTTAAGCTTCTACTATATTTTGTTCACTACTCTTGGTAAAAGGTTGACTCATCAACAAGGCAGAGAAAAGGTAGTGTTTTCTTCCTTTTCTTTTTGTGCTCTTCTCACTGCAGTTGAGTTCAAGCCAACATAACAAAATACAGGATTCTCTACATCTCTTGGCAAGCATGTTTACTTTCTCCCTGTGCTCCATATGTTTTATTTTGGTTTGAGAATTATTGCACTGCATACCATGGGGAAGAGCAAGGGTATGTYTTTATTGCACCACTTAATAAATGAAGCATCAGTGGTCTCTGCAGGTGTGCACACACAGCAAGTGCAAAAGTATGGCTAGTCATTTGTGGTGCTTCTGAGTCCCTTTCCTTGGTGAAGGGCGTAGTATGCAAGTGATGTGTGACTGAGTAAAGGACACCAAATGACAGATGGAAGAAGGGAAGTTTTTTAAAGAAGAGAAGGCATAATTGAAAATTTGGAGTAAAACAAAAGTTGAAGCCACATAGACAGTAGTGTCTTTTCAAGGGTATTCCTACAGAATGGCTAGTTGTTAAGTTGTGAAGCTAACAACATAAGGAAACAAGAAGGAAGAAAGCCTTAATTTCTCCAACTATTTCTCCCATCCTACTTTTGTTTGTTTTTCCATATAGTCCCTATTCATTGTACTAAAGACTAAACATATGTATTTGGTTAGTGGGAAACCATGAAGCAGTGTCATAAAATGTTCCAAATAATCAAAGAGGTATATGATATAGTAAGGTTGGGGTTGCTTCTTATATCATGTCACCCTTTTCCTTTTAGTTTTGCTTCTTTGTGCAGCTTGCCCCTCCCTCCTCTGCTGTTTTGCTCACATATTGCTCAAGTTCTTAGTTTTAGTATCTAATGGACTCAGGCTGGCTCTGTAATTCACAGCTTGTATGTATTTACTTGGTTTTAGGTACTAATATGAAGRACTTGATACGGAGAGCACAAAAGGAGACTCACAGTATGGGCTCTTCTGCTGTTTTCTGCCCATTGAAACTGCCAGCATTACTGTATCTCTCTGAAGCGTTGCTATTGCACGGTAGTGAACACTGGCCTGTTTAGACCACTGTTGTTGTGCAGTTGTGATCCCTCAAGTAGATTAGTTAATAAGCTAATTGGAAGGGGTTAAAACAACTGTTTCTCACCAGATGCGTAAGAGTTAAGGGAATGTCAGGAAAATGAAGAAATGTTTTAAATGTTTTAAAGTGGGAACAGATGAATGACCACTTTCTGCCTAGATTAATTTTTTTACATATAACCTTCACTGAGCTCTATTTGCAAGAACTGATAATTAATGTTTTAAAATAACTTTTCATTAGTTTAAATCCACCTTATGTGCTCTTTATTTTTATCAAAACATGTTTTGCTTTCAGAATTGATTTTGTAAACAATGGCTGTATTCTATGTTGATAGTGAATTGAACTGATTGTTTGTAGTTTCCACATCCCTCAGAAGCTCAGAATTTGTGATGTCTTTCCTTGTGGATGTTTTTCATTTATGACTGACTTGGATTTTATTACCAATTCCACCTTCCCCAAAACCTTTTTGTAGGTGATTAGCTTTGTTTCAGGCTGCTTTGACCATGATCAGAAAACACTATAGTGATCTATATAGATTTTACTTGTGAGCGAGATCATTCTGTTTCCTACCAGGCAATCCTTTTGCTAAAAAGTTAGCAAAATTTGGCCATGCAATAAGCACTACTAGGGGCTTCATTAGAGAAAGAAGTTATCTCTGGATGAGTTGTCTACAGATCATGACTAAGGTGTATTGACTGGTTTTATAATACATACATGTATATAATATTTAAAAGTATATATAATTTATATATATTTTATGTGTGTGTGTGTGTGTGTGTGTGTGTGTATATAAGTAGTCTTGTTCAGGTTATCATTTTTACTTGAATTGCTAGCACTGTGTGTTCTGAAAAGTGTAGTCCTGTCTCTTCTGCTGAGCTGAGAGTTCTAAAGAGACCTACTTTTTTATGTAGTTACTGCTCTTGTAGTTTACATAAGTGTCTTCAGCCCTAAAATTTTCCAACATCTGTAAAAATAGATTTGGAAAATTGTGATTCTGAGGATCACCGGAGTAGTTAGCTGCTTGTTCTTTCATTGCATCTGCTTACAGATCTTTTTTTTTAAATACTATATAATGTCTAATAAGTCAAAAAAATTTAGCAAAGGAAGTGTTTGAAATTTGGGATTCATAACTGTGACAATTATACAAATGTAATTCTTTCTTACTGTTCTAGGAGATTGCAAGAGCTCTTCTAAGTAAAGAGAGAGCTCTGATTTCCCCAGAGCATAGTCCACATAAGAAGCACATGCTGATCTGTTGTTTGAAGAATCTGTTGCATAAACAAAGGAAAAGTAATTCCATCTGCCTCTTTAGAAGAAATTTGTACTAAAAATGTTAATGCAGTAGCTAAAAAGAATGACAAGGTCATATTAACAGCAGCATGTCAGTAACTTCTGATTTCTGACTCTAGAAAAAGCTGAAGTATCAACTGTATAGTAYAGTATTTGCATGTTATGCATGCAAAAACATTTCAGTAGGAAAGGAGGCTACTATTCAAGAAAATGAACAGCTAATTAAACACTTATTTTAGATCATTGGTAACACTGTGTTTATGCGCCTCTTCTATGAGTTTCAAAATAAAGAAATTGAACTGTTTTGAAAAAAATTAATACCATTTTAGCATCTTAGCTCAGGCATTTGTATTCTCATCGTATACGAGAACCTTTTCTGCTGCTATGAATAGATATGAGTCCTGTTGAGATGCTCAGACTGGATGCARATATTTTGACAAGTCTGATGCCTAGCTAGAGCAGAAATTTTATCAAGCTTCTTACGTGATGCTTTTCACTTTACTGGCCATAGAATGGTAAGGTTGGAAGGGACCTCTGGAGATCATCTAGTCCAACCCTAAGCATAGCCCAAACAGGGATTGAACCCATGACCCTGGTATTAGCAGCACCATGCTCTAACCAACTGAGCTAAATCTGCCCCCTTGGGATATTAATTTATGAGAAAGAGTGGGCATGTGCCCTTTATATGGTATGAAATCTGCTCTCTTGGCAGTCCGCTAATGAAAAAAAATGTTCCAAGAGCAATAAAACTAGTTCAGCTTGGTTTCACAGGGAATTGTCTTGTTTCTGCTTTTTTTCTCCACTCTTCTGCAGTGGAATAACTTTAGCTTTCTTCTTCCCCGAACCAKGCTGTCCCCTCTTTTATCTTCAATGCCCCGCCCCCCATCTTCGTTTTTCCCCTATATCTGCTACATGTTCCTGGCAGATGTACAGTATCCTTGTTTCTTCTGTCCTTGTTTCCCAATTATCATTTGAGCAAGAAGCAGCACAGTATTGGCCACTGGGGTGGTATTGATTAGCCCTCCAGCAGACAAAACAGAAAATACCTGAGTTCAGAGCAGGTATTTCCTAAAAGCAAGTGTGAATGTTATTCTCCTGCTCATCCAATAGTTTTCATTAAATTTTCTGAGTATAATTAGTGTGAGACATCTACTGTGCTTCAAAACTTGGCCAAAATTGGTCACTGGGCTGAATAGTTCCGGGGTGGAGGAGAGGAGGAGTTTGGGGAGCTGAGGACAGTTATGTGAGCCAAACCCAGAGCTCTGCTGGAGATGTTTCTCTTCAGGCCCAATTCAGTCAACTGGTTTTTGTCTTCACTGGAGCATTTGCTATTAGCATTTGCTGATTAGCTTTTAGATGTGGACTGTAAAGTTTTTTGTCTGTTACTTGGCTAAGATCAATGTTAAAGATTATGAAAAGTAGCCTCAATTTTTTTCTCGGATGCCAACTTTAGAAGGCTTGGGTATGCATTTAGGGTTAAAATAGTCCTGGATTAAAAATTCACTTCTGCTTTTAATCGGATTTTACATTACTTCATCTATTATCATACAATTTTTTTGTCTCCCAGTTTTTCTGGGAGACACTGTGCAATAAAAGTACCAGAATTTCAAGTGTATGCTTTAAATAGATACTACTTTGAGGTCAGTGGTGCTCTGTGCACTGTGAACTTCAGGTTCTGCTATCTATTGAAATGTGAAGAATGAAAACTTTGTTCTCCAGCAGCTTATGTTTTTATGATTTAATACAGGTGTGCTTTTCATATTCAAAGAATTTATGGAGTTAAAAAGATACGTGAGCTGAATTCTTAAAACTACAGGTCAAACACTTAAATGGTACTGATTATTTTTTATTTTAGAGCTTGAGACTGTTTGTGATGGAAAACAGGAATAGCAGAGGACTTGAGTCTATCAAAAATTGTTCCTGTAAATGCTGGGAGTTTCAGGGTTTTTTTAAACCTCATTCAGTACATCAGTGTTTATCAAAAGCTTTTTATCTTTTTTTGTTTCTTTTTGTTCAACAGATGTCCTACAATTGATGACAATTTATGCTGTTCTAGGATATRTTTTCCTTCCAAATGTTATAAATTATAGTTTCCTGAAACAGTTTTTATGGAGTTTTCAGCTTAGTTATTAAACTGCTTTCTTCTTTTTTTCTTCCTTGATGTGTATTCTTTCTCTGAGAGGGCAAGAGTATCCAATTTTCTCTGATTCATATGTATGGAAACTAATAAGAAGCATTTGAGAAATACCAGTACCTTGCTCCATGAGCTGAATCTCCAACAAGGCAAAYGAGGTATAAGTGGGATGAGACAGCAATAGATGCATCCACTCTTTTAGCCACTTCTCCAAAGCCACCTCCTTCTTCTGTCACTGAATTATTATCTGTGGGAAATGTTTAGCCCCTCCTGTCCTGTGCCAAAAAGAAATTTGACTTTTCTTCTCTTCTTCCCTGTGCCCCCTTCCASCCCTCCAAAAAATCCCTTTGTAGAGCATGTCCTACATGACCTTTGAGCATCTTCTCCTATCTGTGCGAAAAAAACCCAAGTTCCTCCTGCTCTGCAGCCACCTCCTCTGCTGCATGTCAAACTTACGCTTTTTCCTTTTTCTCARAAGGCCAAATGGCTCATCGTTCCTTACTCATACTCCCGTTTGACTATTAACATTGTCTTATTAGTACAAGATTGTTGAAGAAAACCTGAACATTTTATTTCTGTGGCACAATTTATCTTCTCCTTGCCTCTTACACCATCAAAAATGCTGCTGCAGATGTCTCCTTTCATGGTGATTGTGTCTAGTCACATCCTTTTTGTCATTTTCCAAGCAAATAGTTTCACTGTGTATCACATTAGGACTTCTTGCTTTGCCTCTGCAGTTTCTGCCACAGTCTCTCCTTGATACCGGATATGGTGTAATGTTGTCTTGAACACGGCTCGCAGAACCATTTTGATAATGTGCATTATGGAGAGAGTGAGTGAGGTTTTTGTGTAAGTTTTTTTTTTTTTTTTTTTTTTTTTTTTTTTGTGGTCTTCAGGTTGTGAAGACCTTCCTTGTGCATGTTTGTCTTCAAAGTAGGAAATTCATTTGCATGTATTGTGAAGCATTTAGCAGGGAAATACTTTTCTTGCCTATTCAGGACATTTTTACATTTGGAAATAGTAGTTTATCTGAATTAGGCAACCTGTTACAGCAGAGAGAATGAAACAAAATTCAGGTTTAAATTTAAGTAACCTGGAGAACAGACTTCATTTGTTTGTAATGAGTTGAACAGAAAGTTAGTTTACAAGCTGATTTACAGTTGTCTATGCTGSACTTAACTTGCATTGTGTCTCGGTTGCTGTTTTTTCTTACTCTGAATGCAGAGAGTCTATTAGTGCATCATTCTTTCTGCCAAGTAGTCATTACTTTTGAGTTTGTCAAGCCTGGATAAAAACAAAAGTGAAGTGTATCCCCACATTGCTGGGACTGATGGTAACTGAARGTTTTCAAATCTATGGTTTTGAACATTCAGATTTACCTGAACATAGCAAAGGAGCCCAAAACAGAACAGAGTTATAGTTTCTCTTCTGTTTCGCAAAAATGATAAATACCTAACATGTTAAGTCTTTCCTTATGGTATCTAGAAAAGGATAGAAACCATACACAGCATATTTCTGGAGAGTTTTTCTTTTTGTGTATACATACTTTTTTAATCAGTTTCATCTACTGCTTTTTTTTTCTTCTTTTTTTTTAAGCTTGAATTTAGGCTAATAATTGCATATAAAGATGTGACTTGCTATGTTGCAGGGTAGATATCTGCTAGAGTAAAGCTGGTGGTGCAGACTGCAGGCTTGAACTTTTATAATAGTTCATAATTTAGACGAACTTAACTGAATCTAATGCCAAACAGTTCTTAAACTTCCCTTTGTTATCTCTTTTGTGTGCCTTGCCTTTTATTGAGGTTTTCAAACTCTTAATGATCCTGTTTTCTCCCTTCTTCCCACATTTGCAGAGCCATTTGGGAGACACTATTGCTAAGGAGCTTTTATGAGTGGAAGAGAGGATGTGTTTGTGAGCAGAGATGGGAAAGCTGTTAGGCAAGTGCAGGACATTAGGAGTTGTGCTGCCGCACCTCGGCTCTGCGGTCTTGCGATTGTGTCCTGTCCTTGCCGCGCAACAGTGATCTCCGCTTTCTGCACAGCTCCACTGTCTGCACCTCCTCAACCCGTCCAGTTTCTGTGTAGCTTCTCAAGATGTTGCAGTTTTGAAGATCTGGGTCATCTTGCACTTGGACATTGCATCTAGATATTTGAAAGTATCGCTTTTCTGATCTAATTGTATGTTAAGTTAGTGTTTCCTGGTTTGTGTGTTAAACAATAACAGTAATTTCCTGGTCTTCACAAACATGCTATTTCCCACTAGTGCACTACCCTCCCTTACTTCTACCTGCAATGCAGATATTTTTGCAACTATATTACAATATATAGGATATCCCCCCAAAGATGATAGCAAAAGGTGATCTCTTAGGGGTCACACGCATACCTCAAACTCTTTAGAAGTTTCTTGCTAGGCAGTTTGCCACTCCAGCTGTGTGGMACTCAGTGCTTTGCCGCTGGAGCCCTAATGTGTCTCTGAGGTGGTGTAGGCAGCACTGTTTCATCCGTTGGTACACACTGAGTTAGGATCTCTAGTAGTTCAACCAATCCATTTACAGAACTCTTAAGTTAATACTTTCCAGGAACATGTGGTGAACAGTCAGCAGGCAGGTAAGCTCAGAGTTGAGTGTTTTTTGTTTTTTTCATTTGAATTTTTTTTAATGCAGTATTTACTGAATGAAAAATACATAGGMGTAGGTTTTGTTCTCCTGTTTATACGTGCCTCCTTCTGTTTACTCTGGAGGATTTTCTCTGTTTCTGCCAAGATTTTTCTGGAGTATCCAGAAATCCCTCTGCAGTAGCTCATGCAATTTTTCTGCTGTAAGATAGCTTTTTATGATCCCAACTGGTCTAGCAGTTAAATAAGATCCAGTGCAACAAAAGTGTGTCCTTCTGATCCTGTCTTCTAGCCAAAACYTTCTGTCCTGTTATTCTTAATGTTTTTTCCCCCTCTCCAGCACCTGATTCTTTTGTTGTGYTCCTGGGGACTTCACTGTTTATTTCTCCTTTTTTGGGGAAAAAAAAAAAGAGAGAGAGAGAGGAAGGAAGTAGCTTTAGCTGCAGCCAAGGTTTGTCCCAAGATATTTCAACTGGAGTGAAGTTTAATGCATGACATTTTGTTTCACTAGGAGAACTGGTAATGAAGCTTCCATCATCAAAAGACGGCGGTATCATTTGCTAGAAACAAACTTGATAAGCCACATAGGGACAGATTCTCCAAATTGTAAGAAGTCTTTGAACCTACATTTATTCCACCTTTAATATTAACAAATCTGGTATTTTAAAGGCATGAATTCACAACTATTAAACTTTAAATAACTAATAGGCAATGACATACTTTTGAAAAAAAAATCCTTAAATGGCCTATTTAGCAGCTTTTTAATTTCTAAGTCGGACTTCATGTAAATGACTATATTTTCTACTATGTTGTATTACTGGCAAAAAATTACGTATTACTGGCAAAAAATTAACTCTGCTCAACATAGCCAGTTTTGTATTTAATTTCAGCTGCCAAAGACTCATCAAAGCCGACCAGCATTAAAAAAAAAAAAAAAAAAAAGGAATTAAAAGCTTAATTTGAGAAATCCAGTGACCTAATGCTTGAGGAAAGATCTGTTTGCTGACTGGTTTGTTTGGTTTCTCCCATTATTAGATGAAATTAGTAGCAGCAAAAGCTTTCCCTCCAAAAAAAGTGTCTAATAATTTGTGATGTTGTGATGACATTTATAAGCTGCTTTTTCTTTGATCCAGCCTAATGTTTGAGGAAAAACTTGCTGCAATAAGTACAGGAGAAAACTGATTTTGGAAGAGATGGAAAGAAAAGACTATCAACAAATTCTGTATAAAACTTTCAAGCTTTATTCTTTTYTCTATCACTAAGATTCACATGAAGAAGACTTGCAAGAAAACTTAATTTTAGCATGTCAGATCTACCACTGAATGTTGGTAAATGAGCTCTCTGTATGACTCATTATATTAAGACACTAATTTCATCCTTTTGAACATAACCTATAAAAACRTTTAGAAAATGCAGTGTTTTCACTTAATCCTTGATGTCTGTGTAGCCAAATGCAAAGCTAGGTATCTTATTAAAAAAGAAGMGATCTACAGTCTAATAGCTGTCAGCCAGTTGAGGATAGTTCTCATTTTGAAGGTCAAATTCTGTGTAGAATTTTTGTTCTTCTCGAGCTGATATAGCTGCTCACCTCTCTTAATGTCTCCAGACTTGTCTGGAATAGTTAAATCAAGGTTTTTCCTCTGTTTTCATCTATCTAAACTAAAAGCAAATGGATTTATTAGCAGCATCTTGAGCTATAAGGCATTCATGACCTTAGTATTCAAAGCAAATATTGACTGACAGTTATAACTATGAATTAGTGAAGAGGTTTTCTGTTTTAAGAGGCAGTGATAATTCCCAAATTATCTCAAAACTTTTGGTATGAGAATGAGTTACTTTTTGTTTGAGGGGGATTTCTTTTTGTTTGCTTTTTGTTTTTTAGCTTAAATGTATTGATGGTTTCTAATGTTACCTCTAGAACACCTAATCTTGTGAAGGATACAGAAGACAACTGGGTACAACACATGATACTAGGATTCTGTCAACACTAGCTGATTACCTTATTTGTGTCTCGTATCTCTTGCAAGTGTTCTTATACAGCCTTAACTACAGAACCAGCTGGAGTTATTCCTAACACAAAAAAMCCATTCACAAATACAGATACTTGAGTGCAGTGTGACTGTGAGCTTGATCTGGCCAGCCTGAGTGTAAATACCTCTTCTTCAAATGCAGATGTAATTAATTTGTGGTGTGGACATAAGCTAGCTGCACTCAGATGCTTGGCTTTCCAAACCTTTCTGCAGTTCCCCCCCCCATTCCTCCATGTGCCAGAAAGCAGAGGGATTCCTTCACAGCTAACTGACTTGTGCAATTGAGAGATCTGTCTTTCAAGAAGAAAACATTTGTTTTTGGCTTTGTATAATATCTTAAAGGCAATATTGGAAACAAATTACATGGAGCACTTACTTTCAAACTACAGGGCAAAGCACTTACTTTCAAACTACAGGGCAATAAAGGTGTTACTAGCATAAGAGCAGAATTTGGGGGAAATATCTGAAAAAAGAAAGCGTAGTAATTTTACTATGCAGCTGAGAAGATCGTATAGAAGTAATGCTAATATTTAAAATATCAAAATGCAAACAATGACCATCTGGCACTTGTGATTGAATAGCTGAAGAAAAAAACAAGTTACAAGTTAGGTTTCTTCAGGCTTTTTGTATGTGCAATTATAGTTAATTAAAAGTGAACAGTGCTTTTCAGGGACAAAAAAAAACTGTTAAGTTTTTGCAGCTGAATCATAATGTCATATGCTACTTCCAGAAAAAGCCTTTAGTTATTTGGGCTGATAACATGTCTTAATACATTATGGTTCCAAGTACAGACACAGTTGTGGGATTGTGAAGATTCTCAACCTGGCAACATTTCTTTCTGTGAACTAGCCAAGTATAACTCTTTGAGATCCTTTAAAATACATAGATACACTCAGGAAGGAAACCATTGAGAGGCCTTGGCCTTTACTTTTAGGCATATTTTGGAGAGGCAGAGGTAAGGAATCTTCTGTAGGATTTAGTGGATTCCAGAAGTCATCTGCCTTTGTAGCTGTATTCTTGAACTGTGAAAGTGGTGAAGAAGAATTTGCTGTTCCCAGAATAGACAGCAGAAATCTTTTCAGTTGTCATGGCTTAATTCATTGCMAAATGTAACTTAGTACCCAAGGAGAATCTTGCATTGATTATGCTAATTCCTGCTGTAGCCCTGTTTGTATTTATGTACATACTCTCTACATTGAGGCTGAAAATGCCTTGCATAAATKAAAACTTCCTTTGTTATGGTGATAAGAGAATGTTTTCTGGGCAAGAAGCCTTGTGGCCACTCTAAATTATTTGTTCTACTTAGAGAATTTTGTTAATATTGTTTTAAACATACAACAAATTGTAACCATGTTTGGTAACAAATAATTTAAAAAAAAGTCTGCAGTGTGCAACTGTAACCTTAACCACCTTATTTGGAAAACTAAGGCACTTTATGTGTTTCAATGAATACACTGCTTTGAATCTTCTAGTAGTGGAGRTGATGGTCGTGATCATAGAAATTTGGTGTTTATGCTGGCAAAAAAATCAAACAAGCAAACCCCCCACTTGCAGCAAGAAGTCTCGAGTCTGGCTGTGTTTTCATCCTTTTATTTCCCCACCCTGGATTTTTCTTGCTCCCACCTTGAAATGTCTTGAAGGCATTGACTTGTGATCACTTGAAGTTGCAGCTCACTCAAGTGATGTTGCTGTGCACAGTGCTCGTGAGGAGTTCAGGCTCTAGCTCATTTGCCTGTGGAAATTATTACACTAGAAGTTATTAGTGGCCCCTGGCAGAGTTTCTGTCCCTTCTTGTGACTGACTCTGTAACCTAGGACAGCAAAAGACCCGCTCACTGACGTCCTCCTCAGTGCAATTCACTGCTYTTTGCCTGCACTCAAACTTGCCTTCAAGCTTAAACTTAAGACAATAGACTGAGCTGAAGTGCCTGGAGAAAGCAAATGCTCACTTTTGCTATGTCTGTCTCCTGTTGGAATGTGGGTAGATATTTGGGTAACTTCTTACGTCCCTGCAGGAGGCGTTGCCCATCACAGATGACGCCTTTGAGGTAAGAGTTGTGTGGGACCTTCTGGATGATGGTGCACCCATGCTGCAGACCCTGGAGCTCCAGGAGCTGTTTGGGCACACAGTGTGGCTACTTGTGTTTCCTCCTGCTAATGTGGCACMAAGGCCTGTGGAGCCAGTCCTCCTGCTTCACCTCTCAAGAAGTCCCTAATTTTAATGAGCTAGCAGTGCATTGAGGAGAAACCTGTGTTACTGGTTATCTTGAGTGAAAATACTATCAAGCCAGCAATATATTAAGGTAAAACAATTGCCCAGATTTCTACCCAAGATGTTCTTCCTAGCTGGTGACAAAACACGTATGTGATTCTGGGCCCCCATAGGCTTTCAGCAGGGAAAGGTTATGTATGCATTGCCTGGCAGCATCTTACTGTGTTGGCTTTTGACCACATGATGCTGTCAACTCTGTCATCTTCAGTCGTTTGTCTAAAAACAGCTCCCTGCTGCTTAGAGAGGAAAGCGCTGGTGAGTGACTGCCAGTCGGGAAACAAGGAATGGCTCCATTAGAGAGGTCGCAGAAGTTTGTCTTCCAGAGACCAGTGGCAAGGTGCTGAGGTCTGAGTGCGGTGACACTGCCTGGGTCTGTAACAGAAGTCAAATGTGTGTTTGGCCTCATAAGTGCACTTGATGTCTATCCATATTGTGGCAGTAAGTAATGTTTCTGCCATGCGAATGATTGCGGTCTGTATTAGCAAATGGGAATTACATTGTCGTGAATCTAAATTATACTTTCTATTCTGTATCCTTCCCTGAACAAGTGAAAAACCTTGSATGACATAAGTAATGCTTGCCTTTGTAGATAGGGTCATGCCTGTGACTGTTGAGTAGCAGTAACTTTTGGAAATGCATGTATACATATAAACTTGTATAAAAATAGCATTTTTGTAAAAAGTGATTTATATACATATATGTGTGTGTGTGTGTATGTAAAATGTAACCCTTTTGCTTAAATGCTGAGAGAAGTTCAGGCTGTACTTCTGGTGAGAACTTGCACATTTATCGCTCTCTCTTCCCACCCGTGAGGAACGTCAGCCAAAATGTGAAGTTCATTTCTGAGATTCTTGGAGAGATTATAGTACCCAAACATGACTTCTGTCAGGAACCTCTGTGGGAGGGGAAAGGGAGAAGGGAGAAATAAGCATTGCACACAAGGAACAAGATCACTTCCTTTTGTATGCATCTACAGTAATTGTAGATGAATTTATTGTTCTGGAAAGAAAGAATCTGACTCTAAAAGGATGGGTTTGACTAAAATATGCATTTTAGGAGAGCAGGGACTTGCAGTGTGTGCATTTT
This sequence comes from Rhea americana, assembly GCF_003343005.1. Classification (NCBI taxonomy): domain Eukaryota; kingdom Metazoa; phylum Chordata; class Aves; order Rheiformes; family Rheidae; genus Rhea; species Rhea americana. Next base: position 3,898,452 of record NW_028186879.1, read on the forward strand.
GGATTTTTTTTYCCCCTTAGAGATTGAGAGGGAATAAGTGTTCCTGTAGCAAGCCGCTTGTGAGGTCTTGGCAATCATTTCAGGGAGAGCTTTTTTTTYCCCCCCTTTCATATCATATAGTGATTTGGAAGGTGCCTGAACACTTCCTCTTCAACCTGAAAGTAMACCTGTAGTGATAAGCAAACCAGCTCACTAAACATACATGTACCCGAGATGTTCTAGGAGGCTTTCTTGGAGGGACTTTAAAAAGTTTTTTGAAGGTGGACGTTCAGTGCTTTCTGAAGTTTGCACCCCTGTTGGATTGTATTTCAAGAAGAAAGCACCCAAAAGCATTAGCTGCCCCTGACAACTAACATTTCTTCTCACACACACAGCTCATCTATTATACAGTCCAAAGAAGTCCCTGTAACTGCAGGACTGTTTTCTGTGATATAATTTATGCTTCTACGTCTTTCTGTTTATGTGACGTAGGCAAGATGAAAGATAAGGGAGAACAATTTGAGGAAGAATTGCTAGGAATAAGGATTAACAGAGATCATGAAGGAAGAAAGGTACCTTTACTGCCAAGGGTGATGCCAAGTGTCTTAAAACTCTGACAACTTTCTTGTATGTCAAAGTCAAACGTGGAGTTTTTGTTTGTCCTCTAACTTGACCAAGTTAAAAAGGTGAATCCAACCTAATAAAATGCCATATTGTGTATTTTGGAGGCACTGCACTGTAGAAAGTGAAACCACGTGCTTAGTTTTGAGTGCTTCCTGTTGCAGGAGACCTCAAAGTGTCAGGGATCTTACATATAAGCTGCTTTGTGGGGTGGGACTGTCTGACATAGCACTTCAGGTCAGTCTGTCTCTGCACAAGCTGCAGCAGTGTGGACTTTGGTGTAGGCCAGTTTCCCTCTCTCTGCGTGCAGGCTTCACTGAGCTCCTTCCTTAGTCAAACAGCCTCAGATAGCTGAGGTGGCCAAAGTCCAACTCTGCGCTGCAGTCAACCAGATAAGGTATGTTCACAGTATTCACAGGCTTGCACAGTGCTTGGCACTGAAATTCTGAATTCTTTGGAGTTATGAGGCTGTTGTGGAAACTTGCTGGGTGTGTGGCTGTATATTTCTAGGCTCTTTGCAGGGCTGAAGTAAACTGCAGTTGTCCCTACCTGGCCATATTTTTACCATTTCCTAGCAGTATCTTGCTAGACATTTTTAAGGCTTCTCTAGAAACCAGAAACCTAATATTAAAGAAACCTATCCTCATATTTTTGCTCTTATTTTTCTTTTTTGTAGCTGAGCAATAGACTGGTAAAGGAGGTATTTTGAAATCCTTAAAACAAAAGCTGATTTGTAGTGCTTACGTTTCTGAAATGTGACAGGCTTGACTTGCCTGCAGTGTAGAAGGCACTGGCTTGAGCTGGTTCATCAGCCTGATGTGCAGTGCTATTGCTTCTTGTTACTAACATAAATCACATACTGTGGTTATTTTGCTCTAAAAAATCAGTAGGCAAAAAGGCAACAGTACTTGTTTTCTCCCATCCTGCCCTCTCCCCTGCAAAAAAATACCCCATGTTTAGAAATGTTAACAGTAGAAGTATCTGTTTCACTGGAAGCTGACAGCAATATCTAACTAGGTAGAAGCAGCGGAGGAGGAAGCCAAAAATTGAGAGCTGAACTTGTAACTGAAATTGCAGGCTGGGGTGGTGGTGGGCAATGGTAATGACTTTTTCTGCTTTTTTTGTTTGTTTGTTTCTGAAGCCAGGTTCAAAAGCTAGAATAGTTTTCTTGGTGGTACAAAGCTGCTTGTTACATTGCAGTCTAGCAAATGCTTAAAGTTCTGCTGTATGTAAAGATTAAATATTAGCTTGTTTGAAGGAAGCCTTTGTGTTCCAGTGTAAAGATCCCACAAAACTGTTGACTTGTCTTTGCTGAATGACTGTGAGCCTCAGTGTTGCTCTTTATTTAATTCATCTGTGAATGGGAATAGTATCAGTGAAACCTATGCTAGCTGGGGTAGCGACTGTTGGTTGAGACCAGGACTGTGCCTTCTCCAACAACTGTCTGAGACCCGTAGAAGCAGAGTCAGAAAATTTACATGAACTTCTAAGGCAGAACAGAATTGGCCATCTTTTGCTTTTATTTCATGTAAGCATGGTAAGACAGAATGAAAATGAGAAGTGTTTCACTGTTGTGTTTTACTTCAAACTGCAGGAATTTGCCAAACTAAAATTTGTTCTGCATGGTCTAATAGCTGTGCATTCTGACCTAAGGGACCTAGGTAAGCATGAGAAAATTATCTTCCTGGTGCTGTGAAGCTTTAATTAATGTTTATGAAGTTACTTGAGGGATTTTTGATGAAGTCTCACAGGTAATAATATGTGATTATAATCTTTTTTTCTGTGTGAAGAAACTGTTCATTATTTTGAATCTTTTAGCATTAAATTTGGCTCTGAATTTTATGTTTTGTACTAGCAGCAGAAATGAGACTACAGATTATGGAACCCTTTAAACAGAATTACTTCAAAAAAATCCTGTGGATTTATAGATAATTATGCTCTCCTGTGCCAGCAGAGGATAATTAAGAACTTCTAAAATATTTCTTGTCTAGGGAAATACGTGTTTGTCCCACTGTGTGCAGAGATGCTTACTTTTGATAGAGCAGGAACCAGTGACAAAGCTTAGTCTAAAATATTCTGATAAGTTTTGAAGCTGAACAAACTTTATATAGCAAACTTGTTTTAATTTTCACCTTTATTGATTTTATCTTCTCCTTATTAATTGTTTAAAAAATTAATATTAACAAGGAATTGTTTAAAAAAAATAATATTAACATGGACATGGAAAAGTAACACAAAATTTTAAGAAAAAATGTGTGTAGTATTTATAGATAATGTGACATCTGTAGTTTGCAGTGGAGTAATCCTGAGACTGTATCGTGACACATTTCTAACATCTGCATGTTTTGAAGGTAGGTAATCACGTGCCTCAGGTCTGTTTTTCTGTGCTCTAGACAGAAGCCCAGGAAGAGGCTGTGCAAGTATGCATAACTAATGTGAAATTAAGCCGTTCTTTAGGATCAGCCTCCTTCAGTTTGAAACCAACAGTTTCCTATTCTAAGTGATAAATTCCCTCCTTATTTACATGGAAGGAATTGAAACTTTTTCCGTTAACTTCCTGGAGGCTTCCATGCGCAGATAGAAGTGCTGAGCGAGTACTTTAAGAGATAAAAAATCACCTTTTTTAAGCAAGAAGGGAAAATCTGTATATTGAGGTATCACCTTGTTATGTCTCTTGACTATAAAAAAGAGGTTAGGTTGCATAATGCAGTTGCAGACCCCTTTGCTATAGATATCCATAGTGAGAAACATGCCACCTCTGTGACTAAGATCTGTAGCGCTTGTGTGTCAGGGAAGAGCACTTCTGAACTGGCATGCAGACAGCAGAAATGTCAGAGCCGGCAGCGAGAGGACGTGATCGGAGGGAGGCGAGCTGCAGCAGGCAGGCAGCGCTCTGCTGACCTTTTGCTAGTACTGATGATGAGAAGCTTAAATTCACTTTGTTGGATGAAGAGACAAGAAAAGATCCCTTCCTTATGGAATTTCGGGAATGTGGTTTCTGAGCGGGGAGAGGGGTAAGAACGGTGACCAATAAGGGCAGGTGCTTTCTTTTACTTTTGATGTTCCACATCTTACACATCCTGATGAATGAACTGTGAAGGTTTTGGAGAAACCTGAGGGAAGAAGGATGCCCGAGTTGGGCAGGATACAAGGTAGWTTTGAACATCAGAATTTGCTGCTGGGATAAAAAGAGATGACGATGTAAGAGAGGAGGAAGTGGAGAGGTTTTAACTACGCCTCAGGAATTCAGGTCAGGGGAAGAAAAGTCAAAAATAGCTTGTGACAGGGGAAGAGAGAAGTGATGGTGGAAGACAGAGAGACAGAAGTAGAATACGTGTCAGTAATAGAACTTCACAGGGACTTTTGTAAGAACTTCTTATTTCATTTTCTGCCTTTTGAGTGTGTATCTATTAGCCTGCTTTTTAAGTGCCTCATAAAACATGGTAGGTGCCTATCTGAAAGGCAACATGTATAAATTATGATCTCAGTAGTGTCTGTGGATAGGAATATGCTTACTTAGAGTAGGGAACTGAACCTCTCAGCTCTTCCACTGACTCGCCAGGCCTCAGTGRCTAGAAGGAATGTGAATTCCCATTTTGTCCCGGGGGGAGAGGGCAGCTCTGTTAACAGCTGAAACGTTCTCTAGGACAAGTCAGCTACTTCCATTTATCTCACTTTTAACCAAACTTTTGGTTCAGTACAGATTTACTTACCATCTCTCTCTTTCTTCTCTTCCAGTTACCATTTCCTCAACTGCAGAAAAAGGTAATATTTTTAATGTTTTTTAAGATTTGCATAATTTTGTTGTACACTAGTATTACGGGTTATAAATTTTAAATGTATTCCTTTATGTGTAAGGGCTCTGCAGTGAGTTTATTGGTGCTAAGAAGCCAGGTAAATATTGTGAGTTCTAGTCTGTTGAGTATCTAGTACCACAAGCTTGAGATGATGACAAGACCTGTGAGTAGTGCAACCGTGATTTAAGTTTGTAAATATTTTTAAATAGGTTAAGTTTTAGTATTTTAAATAGCACCGTCTAAGAAGAGAAAARGGAGAAGACAGAAAGAACTGCAGCAGATCCACAAGACCATTTTCTGTTTATTCCTGAAGGGATATTGAATGTTGATCTTACCATCCTCCTCACACCCTATAACCTGAACCACTTCAGAAGAATTGTGGTTTTATTGCTTGCTGTTTTCCAAAGAGCTTACCAAATTCCTCAAATCTCCGTTCTTCAGGATTGGTTAGAACTGTGCATAACTGTAATCATTTCAAAAGTGACCATACATTATAACTTTAAACRTCCAGATGAAGTGGTTACAGCCTTTTATTGACAAATTCTACTTTATTCTTAATATTACATTTGGCAGATATATGCTATAGAGGGTAGTATTTATAGAAGTACAGATTGACTAAAGAAACTCCAAAATTCTTGCACTGCCACTTATTTTAGTTGTGAACAAAAGCTAGACTAAAGGATCGTTCCATTCCAGAAGTTCAAATTTTATTTTCATAAAACTCTGGCCTTTTTTAGCAGAAACRCAGAAAGACTAGTGAGATTTCTGTTTGAGAGTTTATTTCAGCTTATGGTGAGTGAACTTGAGTAGTCGTCGCTTGTTATTTTATATTAAGCATAGGTGCATAGGTTTGCAGTTCCACCATCCACAGTGTGCTGTCTTCAGAATATGAGACCATTGGTGAGGGGCATAAAGAGGGGGGAATTTGGAAGTAACCCTCCAGTTACTTCCTGATGGGGAACATCCAGGGAAAACTGAAAAGGAGGAACCTTTATAGAATCTGTTCATCTTTAAATGAAGAGGTGAAAGAGTAGAGAACCCTCCAAGCTCTTCAAGACACAGCTGGAGCTCTTTTACCCTGAGTTTTTATAGTGCATTGGACAGCAAGACCTCAGGAAACTAACTACGTATAACTACTGTGCTTTACTGTTGACCTTTATGTGGATAAGTTTTACTTCCAAATTTCTTTTCTGGAAGGCAAGATCCATAACTCTATTAAGGAAGCCTGTCAAAACAATGCTGTTGGTATAGTGTAGCCAGATCCCTGGCTTTAATTCAGATGATAGTAATTCAGTCAGCCCATCTGACTGAAGCAGGCTGTCTTGGATCTACTGGAGAAGAAAAATGCCTGATTAATTAATGAGACTAACCCTATCTTTGAAACAAGACTGTTAGGCTTTTAACAGAGGTCACTTGCATACTTGTTGCACCTTCAGTTCTAAAGAATGCCACAGGCATCTTTCAGATGTAATCCTTTACCACAGAGGTTGTGCTGAAAATGAGATATAAAGTTGTCTTTTGAAATCTAGACTTCTCATAAGCTTTATAAAGTTCTTATAAGCTAACTTGTAATAGCCAGAAAATAACATCAAAACAGGAATGAGCTTTATGGCCAAAGTGGTATTGAAGGAGTCCAGTGTAAATCAAAAGTGTGTATCCTAGCAGATATATTTTGTTTCATATTTCTGTGTATTGTGTTCAGATTCCTTTACTGTAGTACTTAGTTGTGACTTTTGATTTAATTGGTGGTGATTTCTTCACCCCATTAGAGCTAACTCTTTCCTTCTCTTTTTAATTCCAAATGCTTGTGTAGATTTTTATTGATTAGGGCAAGGCATAGGCCAAGAATATCAACTCTGAATCTCTCCTAACAATATAACATAATTCTGTTATGTATCATAACTCCTCTGTAATCTGACTCTCTCTCTGAATACTATTAAGAATGATTCAGAGAAGGATGTTAAGAGCGGATCTTAGGAAGGCTTAGCATCTCTTAGGAGAATGCTAAAAGCATATCTTAGGAGGAGGCTAAGAGCATGTCTTATGACATTGCCCTCTTAAGGGCATAAATTATGATTTAATATGCATCAATACCTGTAAAGAAGAATGACTCCACTTGGTCACAGCATGGCATTAAGTCTCCTGGATTCCCTAGCTCAGACAGGGCTTCTTCATAAAATCTTACTAAACCAGCAGATGTTGAGGGGTTTTTGACTTTGTAATTAAAATCTAGTTTAAAAAAAATGAATGAAAATAGTTTATAATAGTACTTGGAACTGATGTAAGGTGCTTCAGGGACTAGTTTACATAGGAGCTTTTGCTGCCCAAAAAGGGTGGGTAGATGGACTGCAAAGGTAAAGCAAAATGGTGTCTTCCCTCTCTCTCTTGTTTCTTGGGAGCACTGACAGGACAGACCTCCCTAATCCCAGTAGGAACGGGCAGTGTTGGAGCAGGAAAAGAAGCTTGAATTTATTCAGTGCTGGGCCAGTCTGGACTGCTTTTTGTATGGTCTTTCTCACCTTATTAGATGTTACCCAGATGAGGCTTGTCACCAGAAYGGCTATAAAAGTCTTGCTTCTCCTTGAGGTGCCCCTTTGTGGAGGAAAGGCCTTTGGCTTTCAGTGATGCTGACAGATTGCAAGATCTCAGCTATTGCAGAAAGCAGTATTGCAGAATACAAGCGCACTTCAACTGCTGCCTCTTTTTACTAACTACTGGTAGCACTATCACAGATTTGTAGCCTTGCTGCAGCTAACTGTGCTGTCCRTAGGTCTGTTAGTCTGTGTGTTATCAGGGCATTTACAGTCTATCACAAGACTTTAAGGTTCTAGTRTTGTGTGTACACTAAAAATAATCCTTGGATTCTGAGGGTGATTTTTATGGACAAAATGAAACTAAGTTTACTAAGTTAGTTCTAGTGTGCTCTGCCCACCATTATATCTCACTTCCTCTTTCCTTCTATTCAATGCCTCTCACTCCCTTCTCCTCCAAAGTTTGAATTTGTGCAGCTGTTTCCAGTGCAATTTTATGTCATTTTCTCCTCTTTTCCGGTCATCTTTCTTATATTTTAATTGTGCATMTCTGTTGTGTTTTAATGTGTATAGTATGTTTTTACAGAAGACAATTTCTTATTGTGGTGCCTAGCACAGGGAAACATGAGTGCCCATCAAGACAACAGTTTTAGGACTTTGCAGAAGAAAAAGTTTTTTGCATCTTGCACCTTCATTCAGTTTCACAGCTCAAAATTTACCTTGTCTCTAAGACTGGAGGAGTCAGAAGCATAGGCAAAAAGCATCTTCACGAAACAAACTCTGGAAGAAATAATTCAAATAAAAATTTTTTTAAATTGTAATGAACAATGAAATCCTGAAAGTTGACAAATTAAGACTACATTTTCTCTAAATGTGCACATACCTTTTTATAAATTCCTGAGGTATGGAATTTAACTTCTTAAAGGACTCACTTCATCTGCACAGAGAAGTATGTCAAGTTTCCTTCTAATGTAAGTGAAGATAAGTAGTCATCTTTGTAGCCCTTCACTAGACTCACTGCAGTAGCTTCATGTGTCTCTTGTATTAGGGAGCTCAGAACTGGACCCAGCACTCACCAGGGCTGAGTAGAGAGGGAGGATCACCTCCCTCTATCTCCTGGCAGCGCTCTTCATAATGCACCACAGAATACCATTGGCCTTCTTGGCCACAAGAGCACATTGCTGACGCATGGTCAATTTGTCCACCAGGACCTTCAGGTTCTTCTCCRCAGAGCTGCTTTCCAACAGGTTAGCCCCCATGCTGTCCTGGTACATGGGATTCTTCCTCTCTAGGTACAYGTAAATACTCTGTGTAACTTCTTTGCTTGGCTGGCATCATGCACCTGTCTTCCCTTGACAAGTGTTAAAAGCAAATGTTCAGAGGAAATAAGATTGGAAGAAACTTCCTGGATCATAAGGTCTCAATCTCTGCTCCTTAAAGCAACCATATCACATAGACCAATTCRTGAATTGATTGAGCTCCATCCTAAAGCCATCAGTTCTGTTGCCACTGTGACTCTAATAGCAGGGATATTCCAGGTTATATTCCTCTGATGACTGGAAATAAGATTTCCAAACAATTTCTTTATTCAGTCAGCTCTCATGTCAGGATGCAGTCATCTCCCTTCTTGGTTTGTTGTTTTTATCCTCATTACCAGTGCCTTCTACAGTGGGACAATACTTTGCTGTTTCTATTAGAAATTAGAAATACATCTATTGATGTGTCCTAAGAAATTAAATAGAATTCTGTAGAGTGTTAACTAGTTGCATGCCGCTGGTAAAACTGTTTTCACTTCTGTTTTTTTTTCCCTCAAAATGTATTTTAGAATCATACATAATAGCACAGAATCGTTCAAGTAGAAAGGGACACTGGGAGGTTGTTTAATCTTACTTAAAGCAGAGACAACACTTAATTCAGAGCACATTGGCTAGGGCTGTGTCCTGTTGAGTCTTGAAAACTTTGAAGAATGAAGATTAAATAAATTGACCTGTAACTGCTCCCAAAAACTTAAGATTTAATCTARTTAAGGAGTGAGGTATTTCTGATATTCAGCCGTGGAAAAGATGCTGGTTATTATTACTGAAGTGCATGTGAGAGCTTCAGAATTGAAAAGATGCTGATAAATCTGAAAGTTCTTCAAAGCTGCTGAGCCTGGAAATAGGCTTCTTAGGATTTAGAGGAAAAATCAGGCTAAGTATCTGTCCTTGCTTATGGTTGCAATCTTAATGCTGTTAATTTTCCTTTCATCTGCTTCCATTTAATGTTGGACAAGGAATGCTTTTAGGAAATGGATGGATGATGGTGCTACTTCAGTTGGGATTGTCTGCCTTATTTAAGCATGTAAAGTTTAGGTGTCCTAATGATACATTTCTCTAAGTGTTTAGCCCTCTTTCAAGAGAAATATATGCCCTTAAATACCTGGGACAGGCTTTCAGAGGCAACTRTTCTATTGGTTTACTGGACTTCAGACCTAACTGGTTCAAAATTGGGTAACAGAGAGGATGTGGAATCCAGTCCAGATACTGAAGCTCATACTGTAGAACAGTGATGTATTGATTAATCTAGGAAGAGAAGGCACTCACTTAACCAAACTGAAGTCTAGACAAGAAATAATGTGTATAAATGTTTGTTTGAAGGTATGCTTGTGGGCATCTTAGAACTTTATCTTGGTCTTTGTAAGGAAAGGTAAGTTGTGATACTGTACTTCAAAAATGTTTTTTATTTAATGATGGTTAGAATTTAGTGGGAAGATGAAGATTTAATAATGCATGGACTCTGGTGGACAACTATCACTTTTTTTTTCTTTTTTAAGTGGGCCTTCCTACAGTACTGAATCTATCCCAGCAAAGGTCTAATGTAATTTAATCTTAGCAGACGATTTATAGTGTAATAGTTTAATCCTTATCAGAGAGAATTTTCTATCTTTTGCTCTTTTCAGATATATTCACTCAACTCTTATTTGTGTTTTATTGCAGTTGTCTACCTTGTGGTTTTTCATCTGTCCTTTGTCATGTTTGTATGGTCCTATTGGAAGACAATTTTCACATCTCCTGCATCCCCCTCCAAGGAGGTAAATCTGACATTAGAAAATGTGAATGCTTCCTTCTCCCTCCCCCCCCCCATTTTTTTTTCCTTATAAATAGCTGAACTGTTTTCAGTGATGAAACTTGTTTGCAGTACTGCATGATTCACCTTTCTGTTCTCATTATCTAAAATAGTACAGCATGACAGCATATCATGAATGGAAATCATCCAATTACTCTTAAAACATTGTATCCTACATGTAGTGACATTATCATATATGAAACGTGTTTAACTCATCACAAGTTTGAAATTCATATATATATGTGCTAATGAAATAAAAATACAAGAGCATTTCTGGGGTTGCAGGGCTTTGCTATGCAGTAAGTTGTTTACCATCTACAATTTTTAAAACCAATAAATCAATGACAGCATTTTTGTATTTCCATTTTAGGCAATTTTGATCTTTTTAAGGTTAAGAAATTCAGTAATGCAGTATACTCATAACTTGGAAGACTGGAGTGCTTAGTAGTAAATCAAGAGTTAGGGTTCAGTGACTATTGAAAAAGGAATATATAAAAGGGCTTTACCTAATGACAAAAGAATACATGATGACCGTAAGAAATTTTGTTTTGAAAAGGAGTTGTGTTAATTGCAATGACCCTGAGATGGGTTATCTTGTTGTCCATTTTCTCTAATGGTGAGCGTATAGGGGTTAAATAGTGGCACCAAATTAAAAATCATCCCCCAGTTTTTATAAAGCTTTTAAAATAGCTAAGCTGACGTTTTAGTTGCTCTGTGGGGGTTGCACATTCATTCTATTTTTGGCAAGACTGACTTTCAGTGCTAATGTCTTAGCCTTAAACATTTCTGTARGAAAAAGAAAACATGCTTCTATGGAAAAGCAAACACTGCTCTGCAGTCCCTAAGCATGTCTTAGCTTTCTAAGATAAAGATATCTACAGAATATAAGGTGAAAAAAAGCAATAGACTATTCTATTCTTTAGCTAAGCAAAAAGAGTAGTACTGAATAGTTAAACCTGAAAATTCAGAGGAGCTTRTCTCCAGGGTGGTGTGTCTGACTTTTTTTGGGGTGGTTTTGTAGACAAATGACAATATTTGGCAGATGGGCCAACTTAAATGTTTTTGGAATTGTGTTACCACAGATCTTGTAAAGTTGTGTGAACTTAGGCTGCTGTTAAAGCTAATGTCTAATGATGTTTATTGCCTATTTGAATTCTTTTATTAAAGAAACCTTCTTCTGACAGTATCTCTGCTGTAGTTGCAGCAATGTTGTAGCGAGATTTCCATATTCAGTGCATGAAAGGGATGATTTGGGCATATGGCACATAATGAGTACTTCCCATTTTAAGTGTGTTGGGGTGAATCAGGTCTTTATGTATATACGGATAGATATTTAATTTTCTTCCATAGCTATTTTTAAAAAAAATCTTGAAAACACACTTCTCTTACTCTGGTAGAGTCCCCTCTGTGCATGTTCCAGTAAATAATTTACACTGATTTTATTTAAAAACAAAACCTGGCTTCAGAATTTCCCTATTGTACTAGAGTGTTAAATATAACTTAAATAACTAAAAATATATATGTTAAGTTAGGTATTGTTACTAAACAAATAGCATCCTGTGATCTTACTATTGAACTAAAAAAAGATTCTGCAGCTGCTGTTGCTCTAGTGTAATCCCTGTACATTTGTCATAAGAAAGAACAATCAACATTATGCGAGATCCAGAAAGAGGAAGGAAACAAAGGGACTCTTTCTGTTTTCAATAAGAACTACTGGAACCTCATTGGAATTGTTAGCTGTGTGGTAATAGACAACTTTTGATGTTTTTGAACATACATATCCTGCCATTGTCCGAAAAGGCTATGGTCTTGTGACCCTATTGATTTCTGAAATAAGAACAGAAACATGGCTTTGGGAAATTAAAATCCTCATCCAGGACATTTGGAGAGTTATGTTACTTGAACAAATTCAATAAGTTAATTTTTGTGACCTAGTTTCTGTGGGTTAATAGTTTATCATAGAAATATCTTATAAAAGTAGTATTTCCTGTCTAATGCAACTTCTAATTGATTACAGTTCATGGGACAGGCATTTGGTCACCTAGCAGGCTCACAAGAGGCCATAGGAGAAAGGCATATTGCACTGTTCTTGACTGGCATAATGTTTTGTATCTGTCTTAAAATTTGGTGTGATCATCTCCATTTTTCATAGTTGAGTAAGCATCTAGCTTAAAGACAGATAAAAAAGCTCTTGCTTGTGACTTCAAAGAAAAAAATCTCAGGTTTAATATTTTACTAGATTTACCTAATTTCTGATGATTTGAAAGGGATGTATTGGGCATAGAAGGCGAAGTTTTGACTGCAGGAGGCCATGAGCTGCCCTGTGTTGGACACAGCCATTTCCAGCTGGCTCTGCAATGGATTAAAACAGCCCATCAGGCAMGAAAACTTCAACCAGTCAGAGGAGCATATGGTGCCTCTGCTCAAACTGAACATGAATGCATTGCAGACTTCACCCCTTACCCCTGTAAAACACAAAACCAAGAAAGTTACCAGAGTTTGAACATACCTCTGTTACAAACTCCACCCCTTATCTCCACAGACTAGATTATTAGATTCAACATCATAATATGCTGAATGGTTATTACACACTTCAGGCCTTGTGCCTGCAAAATACACAGCCAAGAACATTATAGCAGTTTGAATATTCATTATGTGTTATCATACAAACCAGTGATTAAGATAGTATGAGCAGCAACTACCATCACTGTTGGAGGTACCAGTAGGTTCATGACTCAAGTCACTATAGGGTTTCTTCTATACCCACGCTGGGTGRTAAAGACTGTTCACTTGACGCAGTGGGAGCATTTCTTTATTAGGGGAGTAAAAGGATGCACCAAGGGACTGGAGCATGCTCTGCACTCTCTGACAATATTAACTGAGTTCTGACCTATCCCCTGCCCTTGCAATTCCTTTCTGTCCCACTTCATCATATCTTCCCCTGCTTCCTTCAGCAACATCCATAAGTCCTGATTTGTAGGACAAGAGAGAGTATGAAAAAATTTCTGCCCTTCTTGACACCTTTTTTGAGGTCAGCCATACTACTGGACTCTGCATCATCCTCAGCCGTGCTGCTAATCTCACACCTGTACCCCCAGTACTGAAGATGCAGGTCATGACTTGATCAGTAGGGTTTCCTGCTGTCTCATCAGGTGATACCAGAGGGGCCTGGTCRTTAGAGCTTTTGGACCATAGCACTGCCTTTCCACAGTCCCTTCTCCCTTGTTTGTCCACACACTCCAGCAGTCCAAGCAACTGCAGTCATTTACCTCCTTCTCCCAGCCCCTCCACAAGAATATCTCACCTGAAGGATTGGGCCATTGCTCCATAAAGCCCTCCAGCAGCTGATCCCAGAGCTCTCCTCCTTTGTGCACAACAGTGTTTACAAGTCACATAAACCCCAGACTCCCCAAAGCAATGCTCTCTTGAGCCATCAKCTGTATCTCGGTGGTTGTGGTTTTCAAGCACTGCCATAGTCTCTGCAGAGACATCTGTGGCACTGTGGCTGTAGGTGTCCTCTATTTCTTTAGCTTYACTTCAAGTAGAACGCCACTGAGTCACACTCAGAGGCAACACTCCTGTTTTCTTAGCTCTGCTTAACCACCCTAACTGAAGGGCTCTATTTCTAGTTCATAACCCAAGTCCTCAGTTTCTCACCCTGAGTGCTGGGTCCCCCTCTGGCAATCACTTTCAGCCTGTAGCCATTTCCACGGCAGCCTGGGTGCTTGGCACGCAGCTGCAGTGCAGCAGCTTGAGTGCTGCGAGCTGCAAGCTGTTGACCGGGGACCTACCTCTTCTCTGAGCACTGATTCACACCAGCATCAGCAGCCTGGTGCTCTGACAAAGAGAGTCACCTGTCTCCCCAGCTCTGCTAAGTAGTCCGAGGCTATCTGGAGCCCCGCTGGGAGCACATCATAAGTAAGCCTGGTGCGCTCCTTAGCACATCACATTCCCTGCAGCACCCAAGCTAGAGCTCTTGGATCCTGGACATGGAGATCCATTAGTTTGGAGCAGGGCCAATTCTTCTCAGTTGTCTTCCCATCCAGCAAGGGCTCTTTCTGGTCACTTTGGACTCTCTGTTTCTCTCCTATTTGCACATTGTTCACTCTGTCTCTCTAAATGCAATGGGCACACCGCTTCCACCACAACAAAACACAAATTCAATACCAGAACCAAAGTTTCTTCCTTCCAGAGTTTCAAAGTTACTACAGTTACACCAGTCTCAGTTCATGCCTGGTTTGGGTGTTGCCCACATTCTCCACCAACTATGGTTGCAGGTAAAGCAGTTTTGAGTTGGGAATTTTCACTGAATTTATTGTCAATCAACATAGGCTTTTAACCACTGATCTGGATGTTGAGAAGCAAAGGTGGCAATTAAGCAAATGCTTAAGAAAAATGCCCTTCCTTGGCAGGCTCACCTTCTCTTTCCCAGCCTCCACTGCCCTTGATTTTGCCAGGTGTTGTGCTCCTCCCTTCAGCAAGGCAACGGGCAGCACAGGAGGTTGGGGTCAGCACCTAGCAGTCACTCCCTGCCTCCTACACTCCACTGCCCCAGCATGGGTCCTCCGTTGGCCACAGTCCCTTTGGAGGTGCCCCTGCTCTGGCAATGGTCCTTCATGGGCTGAAGTCTCTTCAGAGGTGTCCCTGCTCCAACCTGGGTCCTCCGTGGGCTGCATTCCCTTCAGAGACGTCCCTGCTGTACCCTCTTTTCCCTCGCATGTGCCCTGCTTTGCCATCTCCAGCTCCTTACAGCTATGGCCCTTCCTTGAATACGTTTGACAGGAGGCACTGTGTGCTCCTTGGGTTGAGGTTTTGGTACACAGTGGGTTGTTTCTGTCTGTTACGGAGCTGAGGGAAGTAGCTGTGACAGGGCAGCTTCTGACATCCTCCCATGCAGGTCACGCCTGCAACCCAAACCCTGCCAGTCATGCCCAGTAACAGGGGCAGTGTTTCACCTTGCACCCTTCAAYGACTGGGCAGGCACAGTAGCTGGAATATGTATACGTAAATATCCAGATTCCCTGGGACATGGGGTGAGTTATTTGCATTCTAGATTAGGAAGTAACAGTGAAATCAGAGCAGTGTGTTACCAATCTTTCTTTTGCTGTAAATGGGGTCTTTGTTGTTGCTTGCCAACGAACTAGAATTCAGAAGAGGAAAAAGTACAGGATGAGAGGAAAATCCACACAAACCAATCATATAGATGTTCTTGGTAGGAAACTATGGTCATATTAAACCACGTTAAGCCAGTTTCGTTCCAGTTGCAGACACAGCATTTTCCGCTCACCAGCATGAATACTTTGTCTGTGTGTGCTCATAAAAAGGTCTCTTGTAGTCGTTACTGGAAGCTCAGCGTTTAAAAGTGCTTCAGAACAGAAAATACCAGAGAAATAGTGAGTTCAGTTTATGCTGACACCATACCATAGGGGCTCATCAGCACACTTTTTTTGTGGGACTTAATGGTAAAGCTTGTAATTTCAATGGATACAAAAATTAGCATTTCAGAAGTGAGTTAAAGCTCTCCAGCTTATTCTGGTGAAGCTTTACTTTTCAGCGAGGCTTAAGCGGGAATGCTTCTTATGCTTAATTCAGATTGTAACTCTCCCTGAAATTCCACAGGCTTTGCTGAAGTTGCTCTCAATACAGCTGACAGATGTTGAGACCAGTTTTGACTACTCCCAAGTCAAAATTCCAGTTAACCTCATTCAAATTTTTGTGCTATAACTGTGAAAAGTTGCTCCTTACCCCCTCCCCCTGCCGCCTTCTTTTAGCTGGTACCTTTTTCTAAGTCAGCAGGATAGCGAGTAAGAGAATTTCAGCAACAAAGGGCTGTTGTGCATTCCTGTGGTTTATGGATCATTTAGATTTTACACTCATTGTGAGTTCAAGAAAGATTTGCACCTTCTTAACACTCCCCTGAATTTCTGGCTTTTGTATTGTGAAGGGAAACTGAAGAGATATGGAAGAGAGACAGAGATGATTCTCTAAGATGTCTCCAGGACCATCATGTCCTTTCCAACTGTGGTTTTAAGGATCTCCTGTAATTTAGTAGCATTCTTTCTCTCTCTCTCTCTCTCTTTTTTTTTAAATTTGTCCAAAGAGATTAGATTAAGATTCATAGGGTCTTTTCCTTAGAACTTGAGCTGAACACTAATAATTATTCTTTTCCCCTCCTCCCATTTTTGCCTTCCCTCACAGTTTTGCTTGTCAAAAGCTGATAAAGAACAATATGAAAAAGAAGAGAGACCAGAATCCCAGCAGGAAATTTTGAGAAGAGCTGCTAAAGACTTGCCTATCTATACCACAACAGCATCAAGAGGTGAGATACAAAGATAATTCTGTTCTCCAAAAGCTGTAAGCAGTGGGATTTATTTGTTGTTACTGAATGAACAATCTATTAAACACATACTGCAAAGGCCATGACCTTGTGTTTTCCCCATGAGAAACCAAAGTCCTTTGKCTGTAGATCATAACATGCAGTCAGCATTTGGAAAAGCTTTCTCAGAAAACATCTTCTTCCAGTAAGGAGACAGATGACAACATTTATCTCCCACTCTGGCTATAAAAATAAATACAACAAAGAAATACAGTTAGAAATAGATTACAATTCAGCTTTCTACTCCAATTTACAGTCATTTGTATCCTGCTTTAAACTTCTAAGATATGTCAGTTCAGTGAGAGTAGAAAGTTCATCATTAAAATGAGATTTTAAGAACCAGTAAATGTTTTT
The DNA here is from genome assembly GCF_003343005.1 of Rhea americana. Taxonomy (NCBI): domain Eukaryota; kingdom Metazoa; phylum Chordata; class Aves; order Rheiformes; family Rheidae; genus Rhea; species Rhea americana. Next base: position 3,915,215 of record NW_028186879.1, read on the forward strand.
TCAATCCCATCATTCAATACAGAGCTATTTAAATAATAGCTTGTTATGAGCTATTTTTGTATTTGTCCTTATAAGCATTGTTATTCCAGCTCATACAAGAAAGCTTGTATAAGCTATGAAGCTGCTGTCTTACACATATGTAGATTCAAAAAAAGTAGCTTATTTTTATATTTGTTTCGCTTTCTCGAAACTAGCAATGCTTTGGAGTTCTCCAAAAACRTAAACTGCTCAAGATAACTATTACCAACTTTACCTACCAAACAAAGTGGTAGGACACCTGGCTTTTTTGAATACAAACCTCTTTTTGAGGGAATCCTGGTCTTAAATTCCTGGAGTGGTCTGGGAAGCTCTTGCTAGCTTTTCACAGTTCTGCTTAGCTGCAGATTTTGGCTTTCCTCCTCATTTCAAACTGCCTGCCTGCACTGGTGGTCTTTCCTTTGGGAAGAGCTTTTTGAAGTATCCAGGGCCTTAAAAGTATCCAGAAAGTGTGAGGGAGAGCTAACTTACTGAACAGCCTGTTTTATCTTTTCCATTTGCTGATGAAGTTGAAAGTTAACTTATAGAAAGGAGGGAATTTCACAATTGGATGCCTGGTTACCCCGTCCAGAAGGGAAGGAAACCAAGTACCTAGGGGATCAGTGCCAGAGAATCAGTGATGGAAAAACTGAGGAGCTAGACAATAAATAAATAGCAGAAGTTAAGACACRGGCTCAGTACACTAGTAACAGTTGAAATTTTTTGTGTGTGTTACATTTCCAAAAAACTTCAAACAGAAGTATGTATTGCATGAAAGTAGGCATGTGAAGGTCTGTGAAAACAGATGTTTGGGCCGAGGGACAGTGAACTCTTTAAGATTCTGTTTATATTAAGAAGAGGAAAAATTCATAAAATTGAATGAATTCTAACAACTTGACCCTTGCCATTTGAATGCAGCCATCAGATACTGTGATCGGTGCCAGCTAATCAAACCTGACCGCTGCCACCACTGTTCTGCATGTGACATGTAAGTTACTGAATCTAAAATCATGAATTTTCTTTCTCTCCTCCAGCCATCACTTAATGTGTGTCAGCCCTTGTGTAACAGCTGATTTTACTATTTGTTTCACTCTAAGCCCCTCAGTACCTGGGTTTTGGGAAAATAGAGTTCCTCCTGATGATGCAGTATTATTATTGCAGTTTCGTAGACTGAAGTGGCAGAACTTGTTGGGGAATGTGCTTATAGCTTTATAAAATAATGCTTATTTAAAAGGATCAGTAACTGAAAGACAAGTCTGAGATACTAGAGCCAGCATATGCTTATTATAGAACTCTCTTTTACTGTATCTTGCTTCTCCAGCTTTGAAACATGTGCTTGCTACCAGTACTGGTCAACTCTTTATTTCAAAGAGTTGCTGTAGAATTACATACCTTAGACATTTCAGATACATGAGCCTGATTCTGAGCCATTAGAGAAATCTGTAGGGCACTGAAGACTGAGTCTGTGAGCAAGACTTCAGTAGGCTGAGCTCAAGGAAATCTAGCTAACTGAAGAAGTAAATAACCTTTTGGCTATAATTACATTTATTAAGAAATACAGTGAATGTCTGTCTGAAATGACTAACCTCTGTCCTTACACTGTAGCTGAGTGAAAATGGACTATTCAGATTGCCCACTGTGCTTTTCTCTTCCTCAGTGAATTCTAAGAAACAAACAACAAACAGGTAGCAAAAATAGCCCAAAGACAGACTTCATTGAAGTGAATGCCAGGCTAACATACTTATCCACGCAGTTCCAAAGGATGGGTTTTAGGGTTTGTTTTCTCTCAGTGAGCGTGTAAGACTAGTGTGGCTTAATGAACTATGAATAACATGTTGTAATTGTTGCGCAGTAGTTCTCCCCTTGTTGAATTTTGAAGTTTATTCTGATTCTTCTGAATCTCATTTAGTCCTTTTGGATGAGAGGGTGGCTTCTGTAGTATGGAAACTTGGTATAATGAAGAGAATTTTTAAATAAAAACTTCAGAAACTAAAAGTGTGTCTTAGAAAAAATTTTTTTTTGCTTTAACTTACTGGAAATTATCTCCTCTTGCTTTCAGATGTGTGCTAAAAATGGACCATCACTGTCCATGGTAAGTTTAGGAAAATAAAAAAACAGATCAGTATAATAGTGAAATGGATCCTGCGTGCTATTTCACAAATGTAAATTTTAAATAAAACTTGATTTTTGTAGAATTTACTGAGGTTTTGATATCTGTAAGTATTTTTTTTTTCCTAATGTGTGTTGAAATTTAGAATTGTAGGCCCAGTAACCTAAATAATGCAGTCTCACCTTATATAGAGAAACAGTTAACAATGCCTAGGAAAAATGGCATTTCTTTCTTTTGGTTAGTTTAGTATTATTATCAGGATAGAAGGTATCTACTGCACTGTGAAATTGAGTTCTCCACCTCTAGATCCACAGTAGAAAAGATCCACTCAAACAGTTACTCTTCTGCAATTCACCGCTAACCAGTAAAAATATTACTTATTGTCATTACAAAAATACTGTTATCAGTAGCTGACTTGAAGGACTTTATCCAACCAAAGCAACATCCACAGAAATTGGTGGAGACTTGTATTATCTTCAGCGAGGACTGCAGTTAGTTCCTAGTATGTGGTAATCTTCTTATACAGACTGTATATATCATACGCATTGCTAGCTCATGTCGTGGGGCAAAATCAGATCACTTGGCCTGGGGGAAGAAACTTTGCTTAAAATGGTGGTCTAAAATGCGTCTGAAATTCTAGTGCAGGAGAGTTTTGGACATACTGCTAATGCTGTGCACAATGTTACGATGCTCTGCAAAAACAGCTGAATATTGTTTTTACTGTTTTTTTGTATCGTAATAACCTCTTTCTCTTTCCCCTCCTTCTAGGGTGAATAATTGTGTGGGATTTTCTAACTACAAATTCTTCCTGCTGTTTTTAATGTATTCCTTACTGTACTGTTTGTTTGTTGCTGCTACAGTCTTGCAGTACTTCATAAAGTTTTGGACAGTAAGTTCTAAGACTTTTTTGTTTGTTTAATCTTGCATGTGTTATTGAAGGCTACATCAGCATGTTGACACTCACCATATACTCTGTTCCGTAGTTCATTACCATTAACAGCATCAGTCAAGGTGACTGAAGCAGGAGAACCTTCTGAATTTTAATGAATTAAATACATTATAATGGCCTGGATGAGTAATCGGGGAAAGAAGTTCTATTGAGTACACTGTGTAGTTTCTCTGCTCCATCAAAACTGAGCAGCACAACTCTTTTTTTTTTTAACTATTGGATATAAATATGTAGATATTGAGAGAGAACTGGCTATATCAAACATTTACATATATGTATGTGTGTGTGTGTGAATATATATACAGACACATGCATATACAAAAATACTGAAAAAATGTCAGCTATAAATAACAATTTTGTATCGTCTTAAACCTCTTTATGGATATTCTGCTATTAGATAAGGCAGCTGAACTGGGAAATTCACCAATCTCTGATTTGGTGTGCCTCCCTACATATATTTGAGCTTCATATTAGTGTTTTTTATTGATGTGATATGGGTAGAATATTAAGATACATATGATATTAATGATATCCATCTTCCTTGTAACTATTACCAATTGTCTGTACACAATTATTCTATTACCTCTGGAAAGATGCATGTACGTGAAGTACAAGTATCCTTGTACATCAGTGTTCTTCCTCCTATCAGTTTTGTTCTGGTTATGTTCCAGGCTGAATAGAGTGTCTTTTGGTGTTGTTCCCTTTCATCTCTGAAACCTTGTTCCTTCTTGTCTTTTAAGATAAAAGAATCTTCTCTTTATTCTCGTAACCAATTTACATTAACTAACATGGGAGAAATCACTATGAGCGGAAGGCTGTCTGTAACATCTTTTAAAGTTAATAACAGCATATATTTGTTAGATGCTGGTTGCTTTCTGAATAGCTGTGGAAAGTAGTAATTTTCTATAGCTATAAAAATAATCATTGTTGGACCAAAAAGATTTTGTCAATTCAGGATTAGAGAAGTTTCATCATATATTATGTATAGCTGTATGGAATAGTTGTACTTTGAAACAGTTGTCATTATACAGGTAAGGCAAATGGTGCAAAAAGTACAATTTGTTTATTTTCATCTAAGCCTATGAGTCTGATTAGCCAAAGTGCTATGTCTCAGTCTCTCTGTTCTGTATAGCTGCCTGTCACTGGAGAGCAAAGAACGGAGCTTTCAGTACTGTGTGAGATGAAAGCTATAAATATATTTATCAGTCATAACTGTGGCTTCACACATTTCCCAAATGAAATGGTCTGATTCTGCTGTTCAGTCTTGCTTGACTGTAAATGGTTAATTTTTTAATTTGTGAATGTGCCACTCCCAGACATCTGCCTGGCTGCTTTCCAGTGCTTTGTATGCAATTTCTAATGAAATTGTAGATGCGTGCCTACATATTTACCAGTCGGTGCTTGAGCAAAGAAAATGAATTTGCTTGTCACCTTACTTCATAAGTGTTACTGCAGTGAAAGTCCCCAGGATATCTGACCACAATGAACATTTAAGACCAGCATTTACAGCAAACCTATTCCAAAGCCCATTGGACACAATACTGAAGTGGATCCTTGAGCAGGAATTAAACTTAAGAGGGTTTTTTTTAATGATTTACTTGATTAAATGCTTCCTGCAGGAATGGGCTACTTCTAGAATATGACACTAGAAAACTTAGTTGTGTACTTGTACACTTGTTGCTTTCATTTCCCAATTACTTGAAAACAGACTTTTGTAATGCACTTGTCTTACAATTAGAATAGAATTCTAACTCACTTTACCTGTATTAAATCACTTGTTCCATACAGCTAATAATAATAATTATGATCTTATAGTAGTCCAACTAAAGTAGATTTCCAGAAAGAGGTGGCATGCCATAATTGTGTAGGCTTGCAAAATTTAGCATGACTATAGTATGTAGAAGCGTTTCTAGGCAAGTGCTGTTGACTGCAGAACAGAGTCCTCAAAGCTTCTCTTTTCAACTGTATCAGAATTAGAGAAGTGTACTGCTGTTGCGTGCTGTCTGTAGACTGCTTTCATATATTGCTGATTTTCAGTTTTCTGTTTGCTACAGCATCAGACATTTAACTTTTAATTTTTTCTATTTGGATTCTCTAGATTTCCCTCCCCCAAAAGCCTAACTCTCAGAAACATTATAGACTACCTTCAGAAGTTAATGTTTCTTTTTTACTTCCTCACAAATTTTTTCAGAGCAAATGTGTGCCAAACTGCTGCATATATCCAGTGCTGGGATGAATGATGAACTGCTTTCTAGGGAGTATAGTTTTGATCGCTTCAGATTCTGCAATAATGAGGTTGTAAAGGTGTACATGCTAACTACACAAACCAGCAATCCAATGTTTTGCAATATTAATAATACTTGACACATATAGACACAACACACATGCAGATACTTGCAAACATTGTGAGAGAGCCACAGCTCTCTCTTTTGTTGAAGGAAAGCTTTGTGTATCCCACATGTACATGCAAGATTTTTACAGTGCATCTTTCATGCGCTATGCAGAAGTGCTGAAGAAAGATGTTAATACCATTCATGCAATGATGGGGCAGCCATGCTGGCTGCAAATGTTTACCACAGGCTTATGCTCTGATGCGAGTGTTACAATCCGTTTTGTAGATCAAGGGAATGTGAATGAGTCCTTTTCCTGTTCTCATGACTCCTTTTCCTCTATTTGTGGTAGTTTCATTTCTACCTAGGCAGTTGTCAGAGATGAGGCAATAAAAGCACAGTTTAACAAAATGTGTTTGAAAAAGACACCAGCACTGACTATGTGCCCAGTCCAGACTCACAGTCCTTGATGTCTTGCTTACCTAGTGCACGGTAGCACTTTCTAGTGTGTATTTGTATCCACTTTCATTCTTGCTATCTTCCCTCCCCCTTGAGTCATGTATATTTTCCCTTTTTTTTCAGCACCTTTCGGTGTCCTCTAAATTATTTTGGCAATCCTGAATATAGCTAACTCAAGGATGTGAGGACAACAAGAACGGCTTTTTTCAAATACATCAGTAGCGCTGATTGTGAAGGATGCAGAGAAGGCAGAGTTACTGAATGCCTTCTTTGCTTCAGTCTTTACCGCTAAGGGCAGCCCTCAGGAATACCAGAGCCTGGAGAAAAGAGAAAAAGTCTAGAGAAAGGAAGACTTCCCTTTGGTCAAGGAGGATTGGGTTAGAGATCATTTAGGAAAACCTGACATCCACAATCCATGGGCCTCAATGGAAGGCATCTATGAGTGCTGAGGGAGCTGGTGGATGTTATTGCTAGGCCACTCTCCATCACTTTGGAAAGGTCATGCCGAACTGGAGAGGTGCTTGAGGACTGGAAGAAAGCCAGTGTCACTCCAGTCTCCACAAAGTGCAAGAAGGAGGACCCAGGCAACTACAGGTCAGTCAGCCTCACCTCCATCCCTGGAAAGGTGATAGAACAGCTCATTCTGGATGTCATCTCCAAGCATATGGAAGAAAAGAAGGTGATCAAGAGTAGTCAGCCTGGATTCACCAAGAGGAAATCCTGCTTAACCAATCTGATAGCCTTCTCTGATGGAATGACTGGCTGGGTGGATGAGGGGAGAGCAGTGGATGTTGTCTGCCTTGACTTCAGCCAGGCTTTTGACACTATCTCCCATAACATCCTCCTGGGGAAGCTCAGCAAGTGTGGGTTAGGTGAGTAGACAGTGTGGTGGGTTGAGAACTGGCTGAAAGGCAGAGCTCAGAGGGCTGGGATCAGTGGCCCAGAGTCTAGTTGGAGGCCTGTAGCTAGTGGAGTTCCCTGGGGGTCTGTACTGAGCCCAGTCTTACTAAACTACTTCATCACTGACCTGGATGAGGGGACAGAGTGCCACCTCAAGAAGTTTGTTAATGATACCAAGCTGGGAGGAGTGACTGATCCACCTGAGGGCTATGCTGCCCTGTACAGAGACCTGGACAGGCTGGAGAGTTGTGCAGAGAGGAACCTCATGAAGTTCAAAAAGGCCAAGTGCAGGACCCTGCACCAAGGGAGAAATAACCCCATGCAACAATACAGGCCACAGGCTGATCTGCTGGGAAGCAGTTCTGCAGAGAGGGACCTGGGAGTTTTAATGGGCAGGTTCACCATAAGCCAGCAATGTGCTCTTGTAGCCAAGAAGGCCAGTGGGGTACATTAGGAAAAGTGTTGCCAGCAGGTCAATGGAAGTGATCCTCCTCCTCTCCTCAGCCCCACATCGGGGGGGCTGTGTCCACATCTGGAGTACTGTGTCCAGTTCTAGGCTCCTCAGTACAACAGAGATATGGAAATACTGGAGAGAGTCCAGCGTAGGACTACGAAGATGATCAGAGGGCTGAAGCATCTGCCCTATGAGGAACGGCTGCGAGAGCTGGGCCTCTTCAGCCTGGGGAAGAGAAGTCTGAGGGGGGATCTTATCAATGTGTATAAGTACCTGAAGAAGGGTGTCAAGAGGATGGGGCTGGACTCTTCTCTGGTGCCCAGAGAAAGGACAAGAGGCAAAGGGGACAAACTGAACCAAAGGAAGCTCCGCCTGAATATGAGGAAGAACTTCTTTCCTGTGAGCGTGACAGAGCACTGGAGCAGGTTGCCCAGAGAGGCTGTGGAGTCTCCTCTGGAGATATTCAAGGCCCGTCTGGATGCAACCCYGTCTAACATGCTGTAGGTGCTCCTGCTGAGCAGGGAGATTGGACTAGATGATCTCCGAAGACCCCTTCCAACCTCAGCCATTCTTTGATTCTGTGATAACCATCTGAGGTAGATGGTATAGGCTTCTGAAAAACTCAGATTGTACTTTGAAAAAGCAGTTCCAGGTCTTTAGCAGGTCCTTTAGTATAGAATATAGAAGAATGTCACATGTTCTGAGTTTTTTCTAGAATTAAGCTAGACCAAGCTACTAAAAGATGAGTAACAAGCTCTGACAGCAAGGTTTTCAGCTTTGTGGKTTTTTTTTTTCTCATTAAGTGAAATGTTCAAATGACTCTGTGTCTGTGAAGCAGTTTTTAAAGAACACTTCAGAATAGTGACTGACTTTATAGTCTGTTATGTGTGCAAAGCCGCCCAAATTTTGTTGTGCAAATAGCCTCCCTTTCTATACTCCAGAGCTCTTTCACCAGCAAGTCTCTGCTTCTATGCAGCCACTGAGCATGAAGATCTTAAATAACTAATATGTCTGAGGTTTCACACTCTTTACACATGCTGTGGCATGTGGAGTTAGCAGTGCTACTAGAGCACAACTGTGAATAAGGCTGTGACATTGGCTCAGTATATGGACCCTGTTCTCCAGGAAGGAATTAGCCTTTTTTTGCTTGAGTTCCCCAACTGTCATTCAAGAACTTACAACTGGTGGCTGAAACTGGGTGGTCAGAAGAGATAGATGCTTCTTAGGGATCATAGAAGTTAATCATGCATAACAAATTCAAAAAAAATTATTTAGGTTAAAGAACTACCGTTATAGGAAGATACAACTGAAGTAACTTTATATTTTATGGCCCAAAAGTTGATTATAGTGTTAATGCAAATATGTAAGGTATTACTAGAGCACACAAATATGTGCGCTTTTTTATAATGATGATTTCAAATGGCCAAGGAAGATAATTGTTACCATTTGTCTGGCATCTGCTTACACAAAGGCTAAGCTATTATTTCTCTTTTGAGCTCCCAAATCAGCTGGCCTGGGAATTCTTTGTAGAGTACTATTTTGTCTGAGTATGGAGCTCCAATAGTGCCCTATAAAATTTTTAATCCTTTAGAAGTATTTTAGGTTCCAGTTATGTATGGTCTTTTTCTTTACAATTATATATACTGAAATGCCTTTTCTCTTTTTGTGTAAACTGCAAGTTCTGTTTGCATTAGCAAGCCCAATTTCTTGGGTATATCTACCCCATCAAGAAGTTACAGAAATCATTCTGGAAATGATGTTTCCCAGAAAAACTGCAGTATGCTCTGAAGTAGGAAAAGTCTTGATAGTTTTAACAGGAAGGCCAGGAATAAGCAGCAATTGGAGTATGTCCTTTGCTAGCGTTGATTCCAAGCAGTCACAAAACACGTTATGTTCCTAGGTCAGGGAAGAGAGACTATTACAGAAATTGTCTAAATAAAACTATATCCAAAAAAATAGTAGATAAGGAACTTGAACTTAGATGCCAGTTTAGAGAGCTGGACTCTGCTGTCACTTGCTTACTCTAGAATGATCTGATGGAAGCCAACATTTTTGAAAATGCTGTTAATTTATGCTGAGTTCCACGTTAAAAGCTTAGGCTCTCCCTGGGGTTTCTGCTCAGCTTAATATAACTTAAAAGCCAAAGATCTTGTCTAAAACAGATTTGTTAAGTGTTAACATGGTAGCTAAGATGACTAATCTCACCATTTAAATTCMATGTTTAGAATTTATAATCTAGTTTAAACTAAGCTTTCCTCTTGGAGGTAGGGCTCCCTTTCTGCTTTTGGGTTCTTAAGTGCTGGCTTAATTTCAGGTATGAATATCCCATACACAAATCTCAGTATTGAAGGATATTGCAAAGAAGAAAACAGTACTGATATTTATGGATTCTTTTTCTTTAACAAAGAAAATCAGGCTAAGAATTGGAAATTATTAGAGGCACTTTGGAGAGTACCTCTAATGATAATAGATATATTCTGAAGTCGGAATGATTTTGTAATGTATAAACCGTTGCTCTATACCTCTGGARTATTTTAAGTTTTTCTAAGTGATTTATATCATAAACAGTATTAATATGAAACCCACTTATGATGCAGAAAAATAGCAAAGAATGTGTCTGATGCAGTCATGCTGCTCAAGCTGAGCAAACCACTTGAAAGTGTGAACAGCAGTACTTGTACATAGCAATGCTTTTATACATCAGTAGAAAATGTCATTCCTTAGAAGYTAGTAATATGCTCTTACGTACTCTCTCCTCCATTTTCTTGGAGAATGGGAGCTAAGACTTCTGATGGGCATTGGAGCTCTGCACGCCCAAGAGCACATGTGCACACCAACCATTTCTTTTTTAACAAACCCTGTGCTGTTTTCAAACACTTTGTCTTAACGTAGTATTAGTATTTAATAAATTGTCTTTGTTTGCGCAAAGCTTTGCCGCAGGAAATCTGCAGAGAATTGTCCAAAGGTAAAATCCAATATTGATGTAATTATTTAAAAATTGTTCCTACTATAATTTTTCTAATCCAGTCATTCCTGATGGCAGTTTACAGCATAACTGAAAGGAAGGAGTCACGTAATCTGTGTTCCCTATGTAACATAAGCCCTGTATGTAGCTACAGATAAAGCTATGTACTTGATTTTAATCAAAATGTATTTCAGACAGAGATACCAGCCTCAGATAAATGGGTGTATACGATGAGCTAATGGAAAAAGAAAGGGCAATAATGCTGACTATAATGCTGAATAAAAATAGCCTATCTACTTTCCTAATGCTGCTAAAGGTCAATTACTTAAAAGTACTATGGTTTTGAGAATACAGAACTGGAATAGCCATTGTTAGAAACGTCATTGGCCTCTTGAAAGTGCAAGCCTAAAAATAATTGGGCTTGGGGGTGGATTTGACTATCAGATATGGGAGAGGAGGTTATTTTTTATATGGTGGTTGTACTGAAAACATTGTTTTTTACATAGATCTTCCGGTCAATAACTTTTGCCTGATCAGACATGACAGGTTTGTTCTGCTAGGTGCATGCTGGTGGTTGCCTAAGGTTGAGAGATCCTCAAAATGAAGATCAGTCCCAGGCAACTGGTCTTGTCTAGTAAATGGTTCAGTCTCGRAAACACAATGTAACTTGGCCATTTCCCTTTTGCTTTCCTTGCACCAGTTCAGAAGTAGGTTCAGATGTGTTAACTTGCCAATAAAGAGTTTGTTCCTTTTTTTTGCCCTGCAAAAACAGAGGTTTTGGACATATTTTCCCTGTGTCTCTGTGGCTGTGGCTACACAGTTAATATTTTTTAGTAAGGGGACTTTTTTTCCTTGCCCAGTGCTGGAAATTCAAAAACTAACCGAATTGGGAAATGGATTGTACACAGTGATGTCAAACATATGAACRTGTGCATTCATGTTACTAAATTCAGAACTAATTACTATTATGTGCCAGTTTCTTGTAGCATGGAAGGGGAGCCCTGCTTGTGCTCCTTTTCATTGTGAAAAGTGAGATGAAAGACCTATAGCAGAATGGATATGGAAGGAAATGTTTAGTTATAATACTGCTTTACTTGCTAAAAAGCATTAACATATTAATGTCTTTTTCTCTTCCCAGAATGAATTGCCAGATACCCATGCAAAGTTCCATGTACTTTTCCTTTTCTTTGTGGCAGCCATGTTCTTCATCAGCATACTCTCACTCTTCAGCTACCACTGCTGGCTAGTTGGCAAAAACAGATCAACCATAGGTCAGTTACCTGCAGGATGGAACTGTTACTTGTCCAGAATATTGACAAGTTGCTGGGAATGTGAGGCCTACAGGATGTGCCATCACATTTAAGGAAAATTTTAAAATATTGTACAGTAAGGAMCATTTTTGGTGGAAGTACTATGGATCAAACATACTTTGTTGCAGGGTGTATGGGAGAATAAAATGTACGTAGTGGGTTTTCTGTTGAAGCCAAGCATGTAGACTGATGATGAATGTTAAATTCTTCTGTTTGTATTTTGAGATCCTGAAACACTCTGTATTTCTGTTTTCTTTTTATATAGTATTAAGTATGTAACAATTACTAATTGCCAGTTACCCTATTATARTACCTACACTAGCTGGATGGCCCCAACCCAGATGCAGGCTCTATATAAATACATTTTGAACCAGTTCCCAAAGAGTATTCTTAAGTCTTGTACAATAAGAACGGACCTTGCAATTMGAAAGTGACTTGTAAAAATACTGCAATAAAAATGGAATCACTGATGCACATTTCCTAAATAATACAAGAGTGAGCGATGCCAGTAATTCCTATGCCTGTTCTAAAAGGCAGTATGTTGACCAAGTAAGCAAGTTAAATGCGTTAGTCAACATATCTGAAGTTCTTGCTAAAACATTTTTGAACACGTTTTGCAGTTTTTCCCCCACAATTTAAGAAGTCAAAATCTTGCAGTTTTCAATCTTGCAGTTTTCAACAAGGCTCTTGACACTGTCTCCCCTAACATCCTCCTAGATAAGCTCAGGAAGTGTGGGTTACATGAGTGGACAGTGAGGTGGATTGAGAACTGRCTGAARGGCAGAGCTCAGAGGGTTGTCATCAGTGGCGTGGAGTCTAGTTGGAGGCCTGTRGCTAGTGGCGTCCCCCAGGGCTCAGTCCTGAGTCCCATCCTGTTCAACGTGTTCATCAMTGACCTGGATGAGGGGACAGAGTGCCTCCTCAGCAAGTTTGMTGATGATMCCAAGCTGGGAGGAGTGGCYGACACACCTGAGGGTTATGCTGTCATTCAGAGAGACCTRRACAGGCTGGAGAGCTGGGCGGAGAGGAACCTCMTGAGGTTCAACMAGGGCAAGTGCAGAGTCCTGCACCTAGGGAACAATAACCCTAGGCAGCAGTACAAGCTGGGGGCTGACCTTCTGGAGAGCAGCTCTGCAGAGAAGGACCTGGTTGTTGACAAGTTGACCATGAGCCAGCAATGTGCCCTTGTGGCCAAGAAAGCCAATGGTCTCTGGGGCTGCATTAGGAAGAGTGTTGCCAGCAGATGGAGGGAGGTGATCCTGCCCCTCTCCTCAGCMCTGGGGAGGCCTCATCTCGAGTCCTGTGTCCAGTTCTGGGCTCCCCASTACAAGAGAGACATGGAGCTACTGGAGAGAGTCCAGYGTAGGGCTATGAGGATGATCAGAGGGCTGGAGCATCTGCCCTATGAGGAACRGCTGTGAGAGCTGGGCCTGTTCAGCCTGGGGAAGAGAAGRCTGAGGGGGGATCTTATCAATGTGTACAAGTACCTGAAGGGAGGGTGTCAAGGGGACAGGGACAAACTCTTTTCAGTTGTCCCATGTGACAGGACAAGAGGCAATGGGCAGAAACTGAAGCACAGGAAGTTCCACCTGACCGTGAGGGGGAATTTCTTCCCTGTGAGAGTGACGGAGCACTGGACCAGGTTGCCCAGAGAGGTTGTAGAGTCTCTTTCTCTGGAGATMTTCAAGGCCCGTCTGGATGCAACCCTGTCTAACATGCTGTAGGTGACCYTGCTGAGGGGGGTTGGACTAGATGATCTCCAGGGGTCCCTTCCAGCCTTACTGATTCTGTGATTCTGTGATTCAATAGAAGCTAGCTTTCCACCCCCAAGAATAAATAGGTTAATTGAAAATGAAATTATTTTCAACCTGCCAGAATTTTTGATAGAAAAGGGAATTTTCTTGATTGCTTGAAGGGAGGGTAATCTAAATCTTTTTGTTTTGACATATCCACGGCTAGGCAATATTCACAGCCCCTTTTCTAGCTTTGAAGGAACTTTAGCATGTTCCCTGCCCAAGTCTGTGTTGTTCCTGGCAACATAAATGGGTACTTCATTTCCTTTTTTTATCATGACTGTGAAAAGACAAGGTATCTAGGAAGAGCTATGAACCTCCTCAGTTCTTGGCCAAGGGTGTATAACCACACTGTCTAGAAAAATACTATATTAATTGTTTGGGTGGTTTGCTGTAGTTGATGTTTTGTCTGTGTTTCTGACATAGTAGATCTTATCTTTCTCTAATACCATGGGATGCTCTTAATTCAGCTTAAGACCTTGACAGAAGTGGAAGAAGCTATCCTGTATGGGCTTTGGTACAGTAACACCGTATGGTAAATTGCTTATTTGTGCAGAGGAGTGGCTCTTCTTCTCAAGAACATGTACAGACCAAAGAAAGAGCTAGCCACTAATGAAGTAGGGATGTAATATCTTTGGCATGCTGATGGTACTTAGCTCTGTCTCAAAACGTAAAGGGAAGATGATCGTTCCTCCTGGGTGAACTTCGTTACCTTTCATTGTTACTTTTGTCATTGACARTGTGACTTTTTATGCTAATTACTCCAGGTAACTGTTACAATTTTTCCATAATACGCATCCAGGTGATCCCAGTTTACCAGATACTGTTTTCACAATAGAAAAGTTTGAGTCTGTTTATTCCTCTTTCTCCACCCTCATGCCTTTAGAAATGTTGCTGTTTCTTTTACAGAAACATTCCGTGCACCCACATTTCGCAATGGCCCTGATAAAAATGGCTTTTCTCTTGGATGTAGCAAAAATCTGAGGGAGGTTTTTGGAGATGAAAAGAAGTATTGGCTACTCCCTATTTTTACCAGGTATTCAATCTGAATGGCAATAAGTTGGGGAATAAATTGATTCCGTGACTCTTACCTCACTTCTCTTTCTCCCCCAAATGAAGCACAACTGAAAATCTTACTGCACACTTCAGATTGGTGTGGGAAATCTGGAGGAGAGAACTGAGCAAATTCTGTGCAGGGTTTTCATTCAAAGGCAAGGGCCTCATTGACGGGCTGTTTAAATACGAAATTTTGGAAACATTTGAGAAGCATATTTTGAAGATTGTACATGTTTTGTTCGTAGTATTAATATCCGATTATAGAGAAGAAGTCAGAAACAGAGACCCAAATGCTTGAACTTTACCTGCATTGAAAAGGACAACAGTCTAAAAACACCCTCTCCTGCCCCAACAATCTTGACCGCTTTCCCTTTGCTGTGGATGAAACAGTTCTATTACTGAAGGCCTTTTGAGAAAGTGTGACTAAATAAGTAGCAGTACAAAAACATTTTCTGATACGATGGAAGCTACTACTTTTAAAAATCCTCAGCTGTACTAGTGCTAGGGCTTTTGCAGACAATCCTCATAGAAGCTTGATGAAGCAAGACTGAGCTACTGCCTACTCCCACCACTCCAAAATATTAGCAGAACAAAATAGGTGCCATGTTTCAACACTGCTTTGTGTGAAGGGRTTTGTGTACCAGCTTAAAATGCTGGTGAACCAGAAGTCTGGCAGTAAACAGCAGAGGTAACAGCATCTGAAGTTGCCTCAGCCATTTGCTCAACTAACATGACTCTTCATGTGATTAAAAAAAGTGGAAGCTCTACTGGAGATGGATCAATCTACTTCCCCAAAATATTTAAGCTTAATTAGACTTGCTTTAAAAGGCTTAACTAAACTCAAGTGCTGCCTGGTCACTAGAATATTATTTATGCTACAGCTTCCAGGCATGTAAATACCAGATCATCTGACTACCTGTGCCCAGTGGTTTGGGGGAAGACTGRGGCTACGATCTGGAGAATCGCTGTGTTGTTTCTGAAACATGTAGGCTAGTGCTGTGCTCAGTAGCCCATATTGAGTGACAGAGTAGGAATTACTTGCACTCCAAAATCTAATTAGCTGATCATGAGGCTTAGTAGTAGGACTACCTTGCTCAAGTCTGGGTGGGGTTCAGTGCTGCATTTTGTAATTGATTTGGGCCTGTAGCATTTGCTTTTTGCCTGGGTACTTGTTAAGTTCATTTAAGTCAGCTAGAAATGGTGATTTAAATCTTTGTTTCTGGTTTAGTTTGGGCGACGGCTGTAATTTTCCAACTCGTTTGGTGATTATGGATCCAGAGCAACTTACTGTCTCAAGCCAAAATGAACCTGCCAAAAGGTAACTAGAGCATTTAAAATGTTAGTTTTGTATTGCTTTGTATTTCATCCAGAGAAAAGTTTGTTTCAGAATTATTCTTTAAATTCTTTGTACTTCTTGTCAGGTTCAGAGTGAGTTTGTAAGCCTTCAGAGAAGGATGGAGTGAATCAATACTAATTAACTTAACGTTGTCTTGATGCAGAAGGGCTATTTCTTGTTTTTGACCTAAAGCTGAAGTTATGGCTCTAAGAAAACAGAGTAATGCAGAAAATAAAGAGCTTGCTGGCATATCTTTCTCTTCAGACTTAGAGTTGGTTGCTTTTTCCAGAGAGAAAAACAACAATGTAAAAGGTCTAGGAAACAATGAGTAGTGATCCACAAAAAGAAAAGGAAAAAGGAAGGTATTATTTATTTGCATTTAACCTCCTCCAGCCTCCTTAAAAAGGGATACTGGAACCTAATTTCCAAGAGAAGCTGATTTACTGTTGATTCTGGTGGTTTTCAGCACTGGAAATGTTTTAGCTCATTACTTTTATCCTTCCAAATTTGCATGGTTTGTATCTTCAGTGTGTTTTTTTGCTTCAGATTCAAAGTATGTAAAACTTATGAGGATGTTTACACAGCCATTTTAGAAGCCTTCTGTTTAGTTTGCTGGATTTATAGCTGAAGGTCATTGTCAACAACAAGGGCACCTGGGTGATCAGGTGTTATGAGGTTGAAGGACAAGACTGAGAAGTTGCTTCAACTACAATATAACAATAACCTGTAGAACCTACACAAGTGCAGGACTCCTCAAATTGCAGAATATTCTTTTGCATTAGAAAGATGTTTAGGAGAATGCTTTTACTGATGGGGTAAGATGGCATTAGGTCCTCCTTTCCAGATAGTACTGGCTGGGCTTCTTTTATAACTACATGGCAGTAGCATTCTCAATACACTGTTTCTTGTCTAGCAGTCTCACTTAAGGGCTTAGACTGTTCATGGGCTACTATTATTAAAAAATTCTTGTTGACTTTGCTTACTTTTCAGCTCTGGATCCAGCCAGTCCTTTCCTACTCGACCACTCAGTGAATCACAGAATCGATTGCTAGCCAGTGACTGTCAGTGGGTAGAAAGTGGCTCTGAAGAGGAGAATGTTAAATCAGGTAGCCTGCACCATGACATTTCCTCTGGGGTTTTGTTGTTGTTTTGTTTTATTTTTAATTAAGCCTAAAAACCCCTTTGGAATTGATTGAAGTCTGGTGGAGGAGAATTTCTTAAGCAGAATCAAGTCAGCACCTTTATACATTAAGGCTGACTTGCGTGTCATGATCTAATCCAAACTGGGTTATTACACTAAGGTAATGGATAGATAATTCTTTCTCACTTCCTGTTCTGAGATATTTTGGATTTTTACATATTTGATTAGGAGGAGGAAAATATTTCTCTAAAATAGGCACAACACTACTGTTGTGTTTAGGCACAAACTACCTAATGTAATTTTGGTCTAAAGTCACTAAGTCACGTTGTATTTACTATTTGTTTTGCAAATTTGCAAAAACAAATAATAGAGCTTCTCTCACATTTTAGGTACAAAAAAGCATATTATAGTTTCATTGGAAAGCTGATCTCAGTTTATTGCTAACCAACCATCTCAATGAGAAACAGGTAAGACCAAATAATTGATGACTTTCTATATGCATATGAGTAAACTAAAACAGACATCTTGAGGTCACAAAGTCGCAAGTCACAGAATGCAGAGAAGTCCTCTGATGCTCAGTGGATGAGTAATAAAAAAGTCTTAAGTTATAAAATGGCTATCCAGGAAGACAAGAATGAGAATAAAGCTGTAGTCCAGGAGACATGGGCTGGTTTGGCCTGAGACAAGTCAGTCTAATCCAGTCATTAGACTGAAGTGGATAATGCTGTATTTGTTACCTGACCAGAGAAAAGAATGTAATCTGCTAAATAGATAATTCCGGATGAAGTCTTGATACTCTTTCAGAGAACAGCTCCTTAACTGTATTTTTCATAAACATATATTGATTTGCCATGCTCCTGTCTTATATACTAAGAAAAATGTGTGTGCATGAGGAAAGAGAGGTCAATAAGTAAATTCCATGAACAGTGTCTGCATACAGATCGCTCAGTCACGCCTGGAATTGTCAGCAATCATCTTTATGTAAGAGCTCCTATGCACATTCTCCCTCCTTGGCATTTAGGAAATTCAGTGAGTGCATATATGAAAACTTCCCTTGGTATACTTCAGTGACTTAATTAGACTTCTCTTACGTTGACTTCACAAATTGTGAGCTTGTGAACCTCCATTAATTTTTACTTTCTGGAAAAGTAACAAATCTTATTTGGATAACTAGCTACCATAACTGCAGTATGCTGAGTCTCTCTCTTTTTTTCTTTTTTTAACCTTTTTTAACTTTTTTTTTTCATTTTTAAAGACAATATGGAAGGCCCATATAAGGAAATGCATTTTTGTGACCCCTAAGGAAAGTGCAGCAAAAACTGGGAGACAGAGGCACCTTACAAGGAATTGCTATTTTATTTGGAAAGCAAACACAGTATTTGAGTTTTGGGAGCTCAGTCACTTTAGGATCGTTTATCCTAAATATTTTAAAATAAGCCTATTGCCATAGAATAACTGTCAAAAAAAAAAGTGTGTCTCAAAGGTCTTTGCAGAGGATGGTATGATGTTTGGAATTATGTTGGTCGTATGATCAGTGTAAACTCCATCAAACCCCAAAATTGACTAGTTAGTAATACTTTTACAAAACCTACTCAACCATGAGAACCATGGCATGAATAAAAAGATGAGTTGTTCTCCTCTTTTAATACTTTATATAAATGTATAAATGGGTGTCTGAGTAAGGGATTTCTCTCAGCYGTTAGCCATTTAAAAACTAATCTAATCTAAACAGGTTGCTAAGGCTTTTCCACTCTTCACAGAAAAAAAATAAATACCTTCTGAGACCAGTTCATCCCAACAATCTTTGACAAGAGTTACTATAGAATGGGCTTAATCCTCCTCTCCACTGACCTGGAGAGGGCATAAGTGACTGGCTTAAACTATTAACTAGTTAACTAGTAGTGATTTGAGATGGATTTCCTTTCTCTTCTCTCTCTCGTCCTGAATTCAAAACAAATTTAAGAAAACAAGATTTTGTGTTATGTTCAGAACTTTCCCAAACTGCTGTAGGTTAAAGAGCTAYATAATTAAATGAATTAAATGAATTAAATGCAGAAGCTTTTTATATGCTTTATGTAAAATAACAGTGTAACTCAGTAGCATGAAGTTTTAGCTGTTTTAAGTTTGGATGGATTTGATCACAGTTTCTGTAGGCTTGGGTCATTAATTCCAGTCCCCCTGCAACTGCAAGTAACCATGCAAAAGACAAGAGATCCAAAACATCTGCTCCATGTACTTTCCAATATTCTCTTACAGACTGATAAATGTATTTTTCAATTTTATGCATATAACATTCAGCAGGAGCAATCAAAGTTACCGCTGATGTAAATCTGACAGTTTAATCCGAAATGAATGAGCAGTTCTTGCTAATCAGGGATCCAAGACATTTTAGCTACAAGCCAGTAGTAATGGACTGGTATTCTTAGTGCGGATAATCTTCTAAAGCATTAGAAAAGGTTTAAAAAAAGAGAGAACTAGAAGGCTAATAATTAAGCACTGAAGTTAGTTTAACTGTTGTCCTGAATCAGGAGTCTTTAAGTTACGTATGTTTTGTTATCTAGGTACATTCTTGTAACGCAATATAATCTGTTTTTTCAAAGCTAATGGTGCAGTTCCACTAACTACCATATTTTGTTTCGTTAGGTTTGTGCAACACATTTTGTGCTTGAATATTACTTAATTTTGTTTGGAAGAAGCTGATCAGTAAAAAATGGAACATGAACATCTTAGGAAGATACAAGAAATTCAAGTTTCTGCGCAGTATAATGGATTCTTGTCAGCACTACTGCAGAGCAGGGAAGTAAGACAGATGCCTTAAGATTCTTATTGTGCATTTATGCACACTGAGTTACATACTGCTACCAAAGGGCCAAATCCTGAAGTGCCCTGCTTGAATGCACAAGGTCCAGAGTGGGAACTATGCATTTCTGTTACGCTGAGGTGGTAGGGGTAGATAGATCTGCAGAGATCCCTGCCTCCCCACAGGCAAACTTCACACCTTACGCGCTGCAGAAGTCACTTCCATAGCACATCTCCTGGGTGCAGAAAGAAAAAAAAAAGGAAAAAACAACATAGAGCATGGCTAGTGAGTTTGAAGTGCAACTATACGTATAGCTCAAACACCAGGTGATGAGAAAGGGGCTGGATGATGTGATCTCCCTCTTCCTATTAACCAGCCTACCCCATGATCATATCTCTGTACGTCTTTTGAGATTGAGGAGTCCTTATACTAGCCATGCTTTGGAGCACTGCAATGCCAAAAAAAGTAAAYGCTTTATACTTGGGTGTTGCTTTTTTTCTTCAGAATTGAGCCCCCTCATGATTTTAACTTGATTTATTTAACCATATCAAGAACATAAAGAAGTGAACTTCCTTTTACTTGAAAAGGCATGGATTGTTACTTTCCAGCAATTGCCTATCAGCATACAAAAAAAATGCCAATCCAAAAGGGAATTAACAGACTATTACAGTTTCTGTTAATGTGTGCAGTGTTCTGTATGAGGCAGTAAGAAAACAGCAAAGTGCTCCTGAGAAAAATCTTATTGCAATTGTATGTTGTTAGAAAATGGAACTGGAAGAGTACTGCTTTTTATATGGGACTCCTGATGGCTTATAAATACTGTTTTATACTTTTGTTTTATCTTTTTAATAAAGGCACAAGTTTTTATCGGTTCTAAATTACCATATAAACCTATTTCAAGTACTTATGAGAAAACTAGTGTTGKATCATATGTTTGTGTTAACACACTGAAACTTTGTGTGCTTTAGTCTGCCACTTTCAAGTCCATTCTGCTTGACACTGACTGAAATTGCTAAAGATGAGTGCTTTGTGCAATGGTGTACCTTGTTTACAAAAGGCAAAATATGTGTTTCCTGTGTGAGGAATAAAGTCCATCCTAAGCTCAAGACCTGCAGCAAACAACATTTTTATTTCCTACTGCTCTGTAGAGAAAACTGCTAATTTATCTTTGGGTGGTATTGGCATTTTGCACCTAGAGAAGTGAAAACTACTATATTTGCATCTGTAGTTTTTCTGATGTTTAGCAGGTACTGCTCACAAACATGAGTCCTTTTGATGCAAACTGAAGGTAGTAGCTGAGTTGGTGATCAGGATAAAAGGAACCTGCTTGGTTTATCTCTCAGACTGATTGGTACTTAAGTCCAAAATGCTTATGGTGGAGATATGAAGGTAACAAGTATACTATMAGGTATGAGACAAGTATTTTGTCTTTAAGAGGCATATATTGACTGTTTCTTAAATATCATTCTTTTAATTCAAAAATATTTTGAGAAGGGAGAGCTATGTGAACTTACGAGCATGTTTTGGTCACCCTGGGATCTTCTTGAGACAGAATTCAAACTTAAATGTTTTATAAAAGTTACAAAATGTCTCATCAAACATTGTACTAGAAATTTTGCATTTACTAATTTCAAAACTTTGCTACACAGTAATCTGAAAGCTTTAGCTTTTCCTCTCAAATGTCAAATGAATGTGCTTTTGTGAAAACAAGCTGTGAGCAAGATTGATGTGTTGAGCCTGTAAGGAGAGAATGCATCAGCCAAATGTCTTGGATGAAGAGAGGGGAGACAGAAGATTTCCGGTTCAGATTGCCGTTCTACCTGCCGGAATTCACAGTGTCAAACACTGGAGGAATTGTAGTGGGGATGGGGGGGGGGATGATGTGGATATCATCTGTCTTTTACTGCATYGCTGCATTACAGCCAAGGTAACAAATACATGCCGAGTCATCCTCTAGCAGAAGCAGAAGTAGAATCTGTGTCTCTAAYATGGTAAATCTTACTGATTCAGCAGTACAGCCTGTGCTTTTGTTTGATTGTTCTCTGGCCTGAAGTGCTCAATGTACCAATATGAATACATACCTACTGCAGGCTAGCAGCAGTATAACATGTATGTTTGATTTCCTAAGTAAGTATAGTTAAACTGAAGGAAACACTGCACATAAACAGACTGAGCTAAATCCATGGGTGTTCTCTAGCAAGGTGTGGTCTTCTGAAAACAGTTCTTTGAGTATCTAATGGTCARTTTTTATGGCTTGTCTTTAGAGCTGATATTTCTGACATCTTTACATGGATCACTAATACTGTATTTTATCCCAGATTTTTCTCATGTGTCAGATGAGAACAGTAGGAGAGCAGTGTGCTTGGGATACTGTYGAGGCAGTATCCAAATTCACACCTACACCCTTCTAGAGAACTGATGAGAATCCCTGGTTTGATATAATGAAATACCATGACACAGTATTAAGTCCTCTGAGGGAATTGTATTAGTGAACTTTGTGTAAGGGTCCACCAGTGACTGGCATGTTGGCCGTCATAGGCTTTCCCTTACAAGCCCTGGCTACATCTAAGGCAGGATGACATCTTCAGTTCTGTCGCTTTTACAGTACTTGTCCTGACAGCTCCCTAGCTGTAAGCAAGGGCATTCTGTGCTCTATCAAAGGGTATGATAGGCAAAAAGAGGGAGCAAGCCAAGAGTGAAAAATGAATTTGGTGAGAACAAAAACCTCTTTGGCTGTTGAGTTGCAAGCAGACTGTTTCCAGTCATTGCTAGCAGGGGCAGAGGATCCGCAGGAGCATACCGGTAAGTAGGTCCCTTCAGCGCAAGCCTCTGCACCACGTTCCTGCAGTGAGAAAAGAAAACCTATGTTCAAGGAGCRGAGAAGGGCAGGGAGATCCATCCTCAGAAAATGACTGTTACAGCGTGCTGGGTCATGTATATTTTGGTTTTGTGCTTGGTTTAACCTCCTCTGTGTCAGCAAGTATTGAAAGTACTGAGATTGTCACTAAGAAATAACAGCTCTTAAGCTTTCAAATCCCTCAAAATAATTACTATTGCAAGCCAGAAAAGGTATTGTAGTTAYCATAGTTATTGTATGATAATTGACATTGGCTGCAATTATAGATTGTGCTTTGGTATTTCTGATTTTTTTTCTTTCAAAAATATTCACATGCACACAMCACCTACACACACAAAATGACTTAACCTCCTAGTCTGAGGACAGACGCCTGGCACAGGACAAGATTTTGATGTGAAATTTTTTCCTGAAAGCTTATTACGATGTCTTAAGGTGATAAAATAACCCCTCTGTGGATGAGGCATGGAGATGCGTAATTAGGAAAGAATAATTGAGACCACGTCAGAAGCCTCAGCTGATACTTCTTTTCCCTCTTACGACAGTTGATTCATCTGCAGACTGTACTAGATAACCGTAATTGCTGCTCCTACTAACATATACTGTGGGAAGTGGGGAGTGAGATGTATAGGTCTCAGTTGTAACTGACTTCTTAGAATATTGTCCTAAATTTGTAATGTCACTAGTTAGTTACACAATAAGCTTTCAATTGAGAACTTCTGCTTTAAAATTTCAGAAGGTAAATCTAGAGGAAGTTCTGGCACTTAGTGATTTGAATAGAAGTTAAGGTAGAATTCTTCTTAAACCTACCCCTTTACAGTGCCATGCACAGGTACCAAGACACTTTTGATACACTAGTTGTAGAAACTGGGCAAGTTTTCCAGAGTGTTAAATGCCTAAACTCTTGAGGTACTGTATTTTCCTTCTGTTTGATCTTGAGTGGCTCTTTTTTATTGTAAATAACCTGTTTTTTGATGTTTTGGTTAAGTTCAATACCTTAAGTTACTTCTATAATACCCATTCAAAGTACATCTGTTCAGTACAACATGAAGTATGGTCCTATTGTAGCTCAGCAGAGCCCCAAGAGGAGAACAAAAGCAGCACTTRTAATGGAAGGATTAGCATCTCTGGCGGATAGAGCAAGGTATACACTTGATCAGACATAAATGAACCAGATCTGCCTACATCTACAGCAATGACTGGCCATATTTATAAAAAAAATCCTTTTCAACTTCACACTAAATGCTCAGGACTCTGTCTAAAATCATATATAATTGAGGGATCCTGGTACACATTTGTATACCAGAAAGTGAGCAAAGAGGCTCCAAATAGCAGTTACTTTAACTGTAAAAGCAGATCAGCAAGAGAATGTTTTTTTCATAATACCTAAAATATAGTTAGGTGTGCAAGTAAGAGGATCTTCTATCCCTAACAGCACCAAAGAGAGMAGCTGCATATAGTTATTTAATACTGAACACATTTATTGTACTCATTTCTATCAATTTATTTTGTATATATAGACAGCTTTTTATATGCATTTTTCTTAATCATAAAATTTTCATGAAATATACCGAAAAATGCAAATGGCAGTTAATTTTAATGCTGATTAAAACTGTTGTTTGACTGTTTGTTTTCTGCAGCCATTACTTGAATCTTCTTTCCATTAGGTAGTAAAGTCTGATGTTTACAAGATTGCTTTCATTGGTTTTAGGGGATTTCCCCTCCTTTCCTCTCCACCTGCAACAAGACATTAAGAGCATATGCTTACCAGTCAAGCAAATGTGCTGGGGATAAACTGTTGAGATCACCTTTATTGGCACCACAGCATTAATGGTAAAATGCGAATTCCCTTCTGTTTACACTATTTAGATAACTTACTTGGTTAGCATGTTTCTCCCTTACTTGTCCTATTGCATCAGCTTGAGTATAACTTGAATCTTTCTGAACTGTAAATATTTAAAATCATAAAAATATCACAGCAATAGKCAACAGTCCCGCTGTTAAAATCTTGCCCCCCTTTTTAAACTTACATGAAGTAAACATATCTGTTTATCTCTGCAACTACATTTGTATTTGCCAGCAATGATCATCAACATTTGCATTAGTCACAGTGTCTCAGCTGTTCTACTGTAGTTATTTTTGTGATGTGTAAACTTGTTAATGAACTGTATTTAAGTTTGAAGTGTAAAAGGTAAATATGTAATAATGACACACATACTGTATTTTGTACATTGCAGATAGGAATATTGCTATGCATAAAGAAAACATGTTGCCATTTATAGTTTAATACTTGAAGTAACTTTTTAAAATAGGCTTTTATAAAGGAATTAAATATAAAGTCACATTGCCTGGAAGTTCCTTCATATTTTTAATTGTATTGTGCAATTTTTCCCTATGTAAACTTTTTCACAAATACTGTATTAAGCCATTCATAACCATTGAAARATTGCAATCTAAGTTTTATGTTGGTTTTGAGACCTGTTCATACGTCTCCAAATTACAACTGTTGTACCATTTTATGCCCTCTTTTCCAAAGTGATAAAATATTAATGGGTTTGACACTTGACTTCAATGAATGCAACATTAACTTAATAAAATTATCTGAAACGTTCTGAGAAGTATTTAGATTGTACGTGTGTATTAGATCAGTGGGAGAAACTGCGTACGTGGGAAACTTTCTGTAACTGCTGGTGAAGCATTAGGACTTTCACAGATTTTAGACTCCAGCTGCTGCAAGCTTAAGGATTACACTCACTCTTGACATATCTTCTAAGTTACTTAGTCTCAAGAGGGAAAAAAAAAGGAAAGAAAAACCATGTGGCAATTCTTTCAGGAAGGTGTACGCACTATTTAGAGAACAAACTGCAACTCAGAAAAGACAGCTGCATTCTCGTTAAATCATAATTGATCTCTAAGAGAGTGCAGTAACTGACACTGCATTTAAAGATTTTTTCCCCAGAATTAAAACTGGAACATTTTATTATCTTCCATTATTCCTTCAGCCTCATGCACATACAACTCTGTAATTCCACTCAAACTGATCCTTGCCTGGACTTGAGCCTAATGAAATGAGTTGTACATAATTAGCTTCAGTTGGGTCCCAAGTATTAATTTACACAGAAGTATCCCTTCAGAAAGGATAATGACCAGCCATTTTATTGGTACAAGCAGATAATCTCTTTCAGCATAGGAAGTATAGTCTTCTAGCTTAAAAACACAAATTAGCAAAGCTATAAATCTAGTTCACGTCATCACAGCACTTGGTAATTTGTACTGCTTTACAAGAAAAGTAGAGCAAATGGTAGAGAGCCATGAAAAGGACTTCTTTCTTTAATGAACCAATAACAAGAAAACATACCGTTTTGCAGGACGATTTTTAACGTAAGATTTTATACAGCATAACAAAGGAAAGGTTTCTGAAAAGTCTCATTTGTCATCCATTCTACTTTGTTATCCTGAATATAAACTACCATAACAGGTACATAACAGATCCTATGGTAGTACGCAACACATGTCCAATAAAAATACACTGTGTCATTCAAGATGTCCACTTTTTTGACACATTTAAGTGGTTCAGGTGATCCCTGATATATCTGTGCTCAGGGAACTTGGACGTTACCAGGCTTCTCAAAGCTTCCCATTTTGCACGTCTCTCTTCTGCATTATGATTGTATTCCTGTTCCCGTGTCAGRTAAGGTCGACTCAGCCAATATTCATTCTCTGCTTCAATTTCCAACCTTCGAATCATTGCCTGCTTCATCGAAAGGGTAACCACTCTTGGTCGCCTGTATTTTCCAATCCATTGTTTCCCAGGAATTCTCTTTCGGAGTAATGCTATTGTTAAAAACATTATACCTTAAAGCAGAAGGATAYAACATGCCTGTTACCATAGAGGGACAAATTACAGATTTAACAGGAAAAAAAAAGAAAAATCTCCACATATTTATTCTACTGCCTTTCTCTAGCTGTTACAGAGCTTAAAGTTCAGAACCTGATGCTACCAACCAACCACCATGTACGGTGGACAGTACAATGACGTAATAGAAACATGACAAGAAAAGGAAAAAAATCTTAATTTAGTCAAAGAGTTTCACTTAATTATCCTTACACTGAAATTACAGCATGTCCTCCATATATTATCAAAAATCCCAAAGATTCACTGTATTCCTTATTACTTCAAATAGATAATTGCATTGTTAAAAGCAAGTGTATTTCTGGTTTCATCTAGATACARGTTTTCATTATGGCCTTCTCTCAATATTTGAAAGTTTCCAATTAGTGTCTCTCTAAATAAACTTACTAGTATGTATCACTATCCAGTCTCATTTTTGAGCTAGGGGAATAAACCTTGTAGAAGACAATATCCTTTATAATACTAACCAGCATAACTAAAAATTATTAATACAGTTTCTAACATAATCCACAGGTATGACAAAAGGGTAAGAAAGGCCAAGCTAAATTTTACAGTAAATACAGCTGCTCCTGTATTAACCTTTTTATTCACCTTAAACAACCTTAACTCGTAGGTCTCAGCTGTCAAACCGACCAAACGCTTTATTCGGCCCTCCTGCTGCAGGAAGGCATCTCCCCCTCACATGGTTCCCACTTCCCACTGTGCAACCGCGGATCAGCTCCCTGATCCGAGGTAACGCCGGGGCTCTGCCGGTAACTGCCGGGCCGCCACTGGTATCGCTCGGATCCGGCCTTCCCTCCTGGCCCGGCCCGGCCCGCACCGATGGGTGAAGAGAAACGTGCCCCTTCGCCCCACGGCCCCGTCCCCCGCCGGAGCTATCTGCCGGCTCAGGGGAGAGTGTGGCGCACAGGACACGCGGCCACAGCAGCGCTCCAAGCCCCGCAGCTGACGAGTCCTTCCCCTCCGCGCCAACTCACCGGCTCCGCCAAYGTCTCCGACCCCCACACACCGAAACAAGATGGCGCCTCAGACTGGCGGCCGTTGGGCCCGTCTCGCGAGACTGCGCGCCCGGCGGCGGCGCGGGCGGGGCCTCGCGGCGCCCAATGGGGTGCGAGGTGCGCGCTGGTTCGAAGCTGGTGGCGGCAGCGCCCCGATTCTCGCGCAGCCGTTAACGGCCGCTCGCAGGYGTAGCCCCCAGCGGCGGGCGCTGCCCCCCGTCCCGGTCTCCCTGCCGCGTGCCTTCCCCGCGAACGATGGACGTTTCGAGGGGCTTCTTCGGGAAGCTGCGCGCTCTAGCCCTCACGCTGGAGAAGGAGGCGAAGCAGCTCGAGCGGGCTCTGCACGGGGAGGAGCCGGGTAAGCGCCGCTCCCGCCTCGCCTCCCACTCCCCCCCGCCGGGCGCCGTCCTCTCTCGCTCCCGGCACGGCTGTAAATCCCGCGCTGCGTTTTGTCGTGCCTCTGCCTCTACGCAGCGAGCAAAGCGGTAGTTCCGAAGCACTTTGTAGCCCTCCTACAAGGGGGAGGAGGGGAGTAGCGCTTCAGCCCTCTGCACGCTTGATTTTAAAACCTATTTCATCTCGTTCCTTCGCTTTGCAGTTAGGAACGCTAAAAGCATTGTGTGTTATTACGCTAAGGTGTCTTCTCCACACTTCTTAGTAGTCACATCATTGTCTGTTATTTTACTTGCACGCTGTCCATCCCTTGAACAGTCCCTAACAGCTTGAATTATTGGGGCGTCAGTAATCAGGGGCTGAGGATCTGAGTGCGGTGCGGGGCCGAGGCGGAGCTTCTCTGACAAAGATTATATATCCTTGAGAAAGAAGTAGGGGATTATAGGCAAATACTGAAACAGTGGTTAGCGTGATCGCTACTTTTAGAGCATGATCGAGCTTTATCAAACGTTTAGCAAAGTAGACTTTGTAAAGAGGTTTGAAGGAGGGAGGAAAAAGGTGTAATCTGGCAGATGCTAGAGATGGAAGAATGCTTCACCAAGTATGTGTAACAGCGCAGGTGCAAATACCAAGTTGTTAGGATTTTGGTGCATCTTAGAGCCATTTGTAATAGATCTGTTGTTTGTTTCTTTGTTGGTTTGAATTTTCTTCCTGCAATAGTTTGGATTTTTCCCTTTAGTGTACAGATATACTTATTATTTCTTGGCAATCCCACACACCTTTGCACTTAGTTTTATGTTCTTCGGTGGAACCTTAGATATCAAATAAAACTAATGCTGATCACATCTGACTAAAAAAGACATTTTCTCTTTCCTCCTCTCTGTTCCTCTTGTTTTTTATCTCTGAATTTGCTTTGTAATCAGCTCCCTGCGCAACTCACAAATGGTCCTGCATTCCAGGGCTTCTGTCTGTCTCCTTAAACAGATGTTGTCTAAGGAAGAGCACATACCTCTCTTGCCTCCTTAGCTGGTTAGGTCTGACTGCTCCAAGGAAAAACAAGCTCAGTCCTGATTGTGATATGGATTCGTCTGGCAGAGAAATTGYGCCTTTCTTGGCATTCTGTTGCACAGAAGAAAGAGGAATAAGAAGTTTTTACCCAGCCACAATGTACCCAGGGCACGATGCACACAAATCCCAGCTTTTGGCCTTGTTTGTTGTACTCCTGYTCTGAGGTTGCTTCCAGAGAGGAGGATAAATTCAGGAGAGAAGAAGGAAAAGGAGAGATGAAATCCAGAGAATTCTCACTGCTCTCCTGTTAGAATATTGAGAGTATATTCTAATGCGCTGCTCTCCCAGCTGGACAACTGCTGTTCTCTTGGGGGTGAGAATCTCCATAGTGTATACTACCTTTTTGTAGGTTATTTATTAATTCCTGTCCTGCATTTTAAAACTGGAGAAGACATGTTTGACTTTATAATCACACTGTATTTTCTCATTACTGCTAAAATAATGCATTTTAGCCGCCTTTACAGATAAATTACAGTAATGGCAAATAAGAACGTTTTTGTATGACTAATGAATTCTTCATATATCATGGTTTAGGAGCTTGTTGAGGTAGTGTATCCCTCTCAAAATGGGAAGGGAAATTTCTGGGGGCTTAGAGGAAGAGGTATAATATATACATGTAATGAATAATAGCAGCCTGAAGGAAATCCATTAATCCACTGAGAAACTGAGTYTCTTTTGTGGCAATGGTGACTGCTGTGCTCTACTACAGACAGCTGGAAGTAGCCTCACGATCACAGGCCCTGGTTCTCCTGGGGGACTTGAAGCACCTTGACAGGGACAGTTTTCTGGGATGCCTTCATTCTGCACAATTGTTAGTGAACAACCACGTGTTTCTTTCTCAACTTGAGTCTCCTTGTTTCTGATATTATTCTTGTAGGGCATAAGGAGCTGGAGAATACCCCAAATAGCACTTCCTAAAAATAGGAGGGCAGAATGTAAAAATAATTTGAGCTAATTTCATTCTCTCCATCCTGCCAGTGAGCGAGAAGGATGAGAGGAAGAGTAGATGGATTTTCCAAGTTAACAGCAGGCTGCGTTGCTGGTGATGGCAACAAGGTTTTGGTTTCTACAGCCATGGGACCCTGTTTGAAGATCATCAGCTGATAGGGAGAGATGGGATCCACCTCACAGTGGGGCACATGTGTCTTTGCCAACAGGTCAGCCAACCTGTTAAGGAGTGCTTTAAACTAGRAAAGATGGGGGAAGGGATAGAGASAGTATAGTCTGCAGAACATAGTTCAAGTTGAAATACCTCCAGCGGGTGCATGCAG
Organism: Rhea americana; assembly: GCF_003343005.1. Classification (NCBI taxonomy): domain Eukaryota; kingdom Metazoa; phylum Chordata; class Aves; order Rheiformes; family Rheidae; genus Rhea; species Rhea americana. The sequence continues at coordinate 3,945,330 of NW_028186879.1, forward strand.
CCAAGGAAGTACAGACAAGACATCACTGCGGGGGATCTCTTACACCTCTCCTGGGAAACCTCCATGCACAACTACCTCTTGGAAATGCCTGTACACCAACACACGCAGCATGGGGAATAAACAAGAAGAATGGGAGATCTATGTGCTGTCACAGGGTCATGATCTTATTGCAGCTACAGAGACATGATGGGATAGGTCGCATGACTGGGATACTATCCCAGATGGCTACATGCTTTTTAGGAAAGACAGGCCAGGAGGGTGAGGTGGTGGAGTTACTCTTTAAGTGAGAGAGCAACTGGAATGCATCAAGCTCTACCTAGGTGCAGATGAAGAGAGAGCTTATGGGTAAGGATTAAAAGGTAGGCTAACACAGGGGACACTGCTGTGGGTGTCTACAGGCCACCTGACCAGAAAGAGGAAGTCAGGCCTTCTACAGACAGCTGGAAGTAGCCTCACGATCACAGGCCCTGGTTCTCCTGGGGGACTTGAAGCACCTTGATATCTGCTGGAAGGACATCACAGCTAGGCACAAACAGTCCAGGAGACTCCTGCAGTGCATCAATGATGTTTTGACACAGGTGATGAAAGAGCCAGTGAGGAGAGGTGTGCTTCTGTAGCTAACAAGGAAGGACTAGTTGGAGATGTGAAGGTTGGGGGCAGCCTTGGCTGCAGTGACCATGAGATGGTGGAGTTCAAGATCCTGCATGGAGGAAGCAAGACAATAAGTGGGATCATAACCCTGGACTTCAGGAGAGCCAACTTTGGCCTCCTCAAGGAACTACTTGGAGGAATTCCATGGGTTAGGGCCATAGAAGGAACCGGGGGGGGGGGGGCAAGAGAGCTGGTCAGTATTCAAGGTTCACTTCCTCCAAGTTCAAGATAGGTGCATCCCTATGAGTAAGAAGTCGAGCAGAGGGGGCAGGAGACATGCATGGATGAACAAGGAGCTCCTGGCAAAACTCCAACAGAAGAAGTACACAGAGTGTGGAAAAGGGACAGGCCACTTGGGAGGAATATAAGAATGCTATCAGAGTATGCGGGAATGTGATGAGAARGGCCAAGGCCATTTGGAATTAAATGTGTCAAGGGATGTCAAGGACAACAAAAAGGGCTTTCTCAAATACATTAGTAGCAAGAGAAGGACTAGGGAAAATGTGGGCCCACTGCTGAACAGAGTAGGTGGCCTGGTGACAAGGGATCCAGAGAAGGCAGAGTTACTGAATGCCTTCTTCACTTCAGTCTTTACTGCTAAGGGCAGCCCTCAGGAATCATAAAGCCTGGAGACACACATGAGAGAAAGTCTGGAGAAAGGAAGACTTTCTTTTGGTTGAGGAGCATAGGATTAGAGATATTCTAGGCAAACTTGACACCCACAAATCTGTGGGCCTCAGTGAGAGGCACCCAYRAGTGCTGAGGGAGCTGGTGGATGTTATTGCTAAGCCACTCTCCATCACCTTGGAAAGGTCATGCAGAACAGGAGAGGACCCTGAGGACTGGAAGAAAGCCAGGGTCACTCCAGTCTTCAAAAAGGGCAAGAAGGAGGCCCCAGGCAACTACAGGCCGGTCAGCCTCACCTCCATCCCTGGTAAGGTGATGGAACAGCTCATTCTGGACATCATCTCCAGACATATGGAGGAAAAGAAGGTGATCAGGAGTAGTCAGCATGGACTCAACAAGGGGAAATTCTGCTTAACCAATCTGATAGCCTTCTCTGATGGCATTACTRGATGGATGGATGGATGAGGAGAGAGCAGTCGATGTTGTCTGCCTTGATTTCAGCAAAGCTTTTGACACTATCTCCCTTAACATCCTCCTGGGCAAGCTCAGGAAGTGTGGGTTAGATGAGTGAACTGTGAGGTGGATTGAGAACTGACTGAAAGGCAGAGCTCAGAGGGTTGTCATCACTGGTGTGGAGTTCTGTTGGAGGTCTGTGGCTAGTGGAGTTCCCCAGGGCTCAGTACTGGGTCCCATCCTGTTCAACTTATTCATCACTGAYCTGGATGAGGGGACAGAGTGCCTCCTCAACAAGTTTGCTGGTGATACCAAGCTGGAGGWGTGGCTGATACACGTGAGGGCTGTGCTGCCATTCAGAGAGACCTGGACAGGCTGGAGAGTAGGGTGGAGAGGAACCTCCTGAGGTTCAACCAGGGCAAGTGCAGRGTCCTGCACTCAGGGAGGAATAACCTAACTTGGGATAACCACAGAGGGCTGCATTAGCGAGATACTAGCAGCAGTTAGAGCAAAACTGTTATTCTCTTCTACCTGGCACTAGTGAGGCTGTGTCCAGAATAGAGTATCTGGGTCTGGGTCCTTCCAGAACAAGAAGGTATGCACAGGCTGCCGTGGGTCCAGAGAGGGCAGGCCACAATGTTTGTGGGGTTGGAGCTCATGAGGTATGAGGGGATGGTGAGGAGACTGGGCTTTTTCAATCTGGAAAAAAGGCATCTGAGGAGGCTCTAATGATAGTCCTCAGCTGTGTGGAGGACTGTGTTACAGGAGAGTTGTAGCAAGATTGGATTTATCACTGTATATTTTCTTGTCTTTGCTTTGCTATATCTTGTCACATAGATGTTTTTCTCTTCTRTTTTACTTATTTGCATTAACCTTGTTTTCTAGTGAAATAAGTAATGTCTGCTTTTGACTGCTGCATGTTTGAGTGTATAATACTAGTATCTGCCTGCATGCAAATAAGTCAGGAGGACTGAGCTTTTTGCTAATAAATTTCAGGAGTGTTTTTATCACTCCCCCCCCCCTTTTTAAAAAAAAATAAAATCAAATTCAAACTCTTTAATGCATTAGAATTTAGCATACATAATCCTTTACTGTCTTGGCCCCTACCTATTGTAGCAATATCTGACATATATTACTTYTTACAGTATTAGCTGGGACAGTAAAATGGAAGTCTATGCAGTTTTGTCTGTGTATTTAATATCCTGTGCAAATTGCAGTCTAGTGCTGTACAAGGTACCTGATACAGTATAAGCTAGTTCATCTTCATTTTCTCCATCTTGACTTTCCATCTCTATCATATGACTAGAAGATTACACACTGAAGTAGTATGTACTTGTATGCTAAAATACAAATGCTCCTTTTTTTTCCAAACCTTTTTTTATGTGAATGTGCATATCAGACTATGAAGATGAATCTCCAGTAAGAGTCTTACACGACCTGCATTGTGAAGTCAGGACTTTGAAGGTAATGTCTTAAGTTGCTTGCTTCCTTGAAAAACCGTTGGGAGGAGAGGAGTTCCATAAATTTATAGTTATACTTCAAACAGTATGACRCTATGCAATTTTGGTAGTCAGCAATTCTGACCCTATTTTTTATTTGTTTATCTATAAATCCTCAAAATGCTTCTGAAAGTATGGGGCAGTGCCCAAGAAAGTTTTGTGTCACTTGCAGTACATTTAGCTGCACTTGGTAGTTTGCAATCAGTGTTATCACTGCTCAGGTAAGGAGGAGGTGAAGGTGACGAGGAAACTGTAGCTGTCCCAGTTCATAAGTTTAGGGGACCAGGATTCAGGAGCAGCTGTTCTCTAGAGAAGAATTATACCTGTGTTAGTTCAATGACTAGCATTTAGAATAAAGCAAATCTTCACAGAAAGTTCTGTACCTTCAGCCAAACTTATGAAGAATGCTCTCTGTTTTTTGTTATTAATTGAAGTACGAAGTGTAGGCCAGAAGAATGGGCATCAGTACGTGTAACTGAGAGAGAAGTTAGGGTATCTATTTGGGGTTTGTCATCTGTCTCCACTAATTCCTTGTGCCCAAGTAGTGAAAATTCCMAAATAATTATGTAAGTTATGTCTTTTTTTTAATGGAGTAAAAATACATATTTTTGAGAGGTTACTAACAAGTAGTTTCACTGTGAACTGTTCTCTTAGTTTAACTTCTATAAACTTTTGTATAATCATGCCTTATATGTTCCTGATACTTTGTAACCTAGTTTTCAGGTATAGACAAGACCTAAATTTTCCTCCCTATCCTCATATGAATTGAAGTTCTACTGAAGTAGCTATTCTCAAAAAATTTCATGCATAAAGAACTTCCTGGTGGTGATTTGAAAACACATATCTCTGTCTTCCCCCACCTCTAAAGGGAGATGTTAACACCAGTCTTACTAAGAGTTGCTCTGAAAGGCAAGAAATTCATGACTTTATGAAGGCGAGTGAAATACTGATGCAAAGAAATTCAGCAGATCTTGGAAAAATAAGAGAAGTGTTCCAGAAATACGGCTATAAACCACCTGTAAAAGACTCCACAGGTAATACACTTTTTTTTGTCTTGGGTAATATGTATGTTTAGAAAAGATGTTAGCAAATATGTTTTAACAACTCAGAGAATTACCCTGTTTCAGCTTTTTGTGTGTGAGACTATGATAGATCTATCTAAATTAGTTCATATTCATATATAGTTACTCCATTAACATTAACTTAAAATTTCTCTTACCATGGTTTATATATTTTGTATCATAAGTGGGATAAGACAAACACACGTAGGGCTTAGATAATGCACGGTAACCCATGAAGCTCTAGTAGCTTGGTCATTGGGAGGAGGGAATCCATATAATCCAGTTATAAAGTACTATCTTTCCAGTGTGAAAACACCAGTTGAGTCAAAGGAGTCCAAAATATTACTGTCTGTAAGTGTCCATACTGTAGTACGGATACTACTGGCTGACTTGAGGGCCCAAGCAGTCTTTAAGATGCCTTTGTCAGGGCATGCCTTAACCGTCACCTGAGTGTTATCCAGTAACAACACAAAACAAAAATTGTGCCCATGGACCATATTCACCTGAGAGTTAAGCTGTTACAAGTATTTCACAAAGATATAGCTGTAAGCAGAGTGCTCTAATTTATATTTTCCCTTTCTTTGTCCACTTTYAATGAAGACTACAAATAGAGCTACAGGGTTAATTTTTTCAAGATATATTTTTCAGCTATATGTATGTGTTTACATAATACCTATATATATAAGAAGATACTACCTCTGTCATTATTTTAAATAGCTTTTATTTCCCTGCTTTTATTGCACAGGAATTCACAAATGTTTTGGACTGTTTAAGTGTGTCTAGCTACAACAATGTATGAATTACATTTTTTTTAATATATATAATTTCTACWGTGGGCTCTTCTGGTTATTTAAAAACAGTTGTTTTCAGGCACTTTTAGTTGCTGCTTCTTAACTTCTTCACTACTATTTTTCAGAGGAATGAGCATTCTAGTATTATATATAACCTTTGCTCTTTCTCAAAAACGGTTTTCATATGTGTATGTATATATGTATATAAAATTTGTTTTCAATGCCATTTATGTTGTACTTTTTAAATAAATTTATAGTCTTGCACTGAAATAGAAATGAGAAAAACATTTAAGATCAGCACTTGCTGCCTATTCCGTTCAGTGAGGTGAATTCTACTAAAAATGGACTTGTATACAATTTTCAGTTTCATCTCTTTCTAGAAATAATATTCACCAATAGATGGAAATGAATTTAATGTGTAACCTATGTTATAAATATAAGTTAGTCCAATTTGAGCTTTTGATATCAGTTCTAACTTCAGTTTCAGCACTTTAAAATGAAAGAAGGAATCTACTTTATACTATAATCAAGGAATCAAAAATTTTGAGTATTGCCCTGGGGAGAGGGGAGGAAGCTCCATATTTATAGTATAAATTCCTAAAATTGAGATATTTGACTTTTTTTATTATTTTCATTAACTCTTGTCAAATAGATGAGGAAGAAGAGGAGGAAATTAACAGTCAATCAAATGTGTCTGTCCAGAATAAATCTGATCAAGAAAAAGTAGATGATGCGTCTCATCTTCCTGCTTGTACTGAGAAGCCACTGGTCCCCAGAGACCCTCTGCGTAACCCCCAACTTTCTGATTTTGGTCTTTCACAATATGCTTTCTCCAGGTCTTGGAGTACAATGAATGCACATCAAGAACATTCAAAAAGCAGGACTCCCCTAAAAACAGAGCCCCCCTCTATTTTGCCCAAAACACCAAAATGTATGCTAAGGATGGATGACTATGAGTGTTTAACACCAAAACTTGAACATTTTGGCATTAGTGAACATACCATGTGTATGAATGAAGATTATACAATGGCGCTTATTCATAAAACTGCTCAGACAAGCAAAAAGTAAGTAAATWATTTAAGTTTAATTTTTTTTCTCTCCTAAATTTTCTGTAGTTTCTTCTTGCTATGCTAATTTCTTGTTGCATTTGCCTTTTTATTTCCTCTTCTGCAAACATGATTTTGTTGTTGTTGTTACTACCTTCTAATCAAGTAGTTCTGTGTTTATATCCAATTCTCTGCATATCTTTTCAAATCCTGATTGCAGTGCCAAATACTACCATGATACACATCTTGGGTATACTCACTCCCTTCACTTGTACTGTCCTAAAAATCTCCCATACACAATTTATTTAAACTGGAGAAATGCAAATCGTATCTATCATCCTTTGCTTTCCCTACTCTCAGATTTAATTTTTTTTWAAGTTATAAAACTTTAGCACTAGAAGAAAGTTCTGAGGCATTCAGTTACATGCCTTACTGTAGAAATACATTGTCTTCTCTCTTACATTGTCCAAAACCACCTTACAAGTTCTTTTTGCTCTAGTCAGTTTACTTTTGTTGAAAAGACTGTTTCAGATTTTCACTGYTCTAATGAAAATTAGAGAAAGGCTTTTAATCATTGCAGCAGTAAGGGCTAGAACACCTTAACAGCAGAAATATTTTTCTATGCTTCTAAGGTAATGTGAAAATAAATAGATAATGTTTTTCAAATTACTATTAGAAATACACTCAACTATAAAAGTTGACACTATTTAAGAGAAACCGACTATTTTGCAGCTTAATGCTTGGGTTTAGAGAAATTTAGCAGAAAAGAAGCATATTGAAAAYGATCTGTGGAAATAATCATTCTACATTTATCAAAAAAAAAAAAAACACACAAAAACTCTGATAGTTGCAGTACAGATACTGTGATGGGAAAATCTTCTGAGCCTTGCCAAGTTTGGTCGTTTCTACCTCTTTAGGATCTAACTTTTCACAGTGGATAAACTTTGAGTGTCATTCTCTTTTTAAATCTCACTGAAATTATTTTTTAAAAATGTAAAATGAAAAAGTGGATTTTCTTTTAAAATAGTCTTTGAGATTTCTGAATAGTTAGGTAAGTTCCATGACGTTTATAATGCTTTATAGTTTTGAAGTTGTAATAACAGGGAAACTGAATGAATCTTTAAATACACTAATACAGAATTGATCCATCTCAGAGAATACTCTAAAAATAATTTCAGTTTATTGCACAATTAAAGRTCTTTTGATATCCATAATTTTTTACATGTCTTTTACTTGTTTCTTATTTAACGATAGCTCTCTTAAATATGATCTTCAGCTTTAACTGTAGCCACAGTATGAGCATGGATACATCACAAATTTAGATTCCATTTCTGTGGTTTCTAGTGAAATGATTAGACTAGATATGCTTATAAACAGTACAAAACCACACTAGYGGTTTTCCATACCCCGAATAACAATGTTAAAATTCTATGGAGTATTAAATACAACATGAGTGCTCTTTATCACATCATCATTGTTGATCACCAAAACAGGTGGACACACAAAAAATAACTATGAATAAAGGTACACCCTGATTCAGAATTAGGGCCCTCTGTGAGTGGTGGTGTCAGGAAGGCGTAAGTGTTGAAAGCAGTTTAACAAAGTTTTCGCCTATTTACTTGCTTTGTTTGTCTTTCAGCTTTTTGTAGTGTTAGCTTACAGCTGATCCGAAACATTGAAATGATTTAGGGGCTTGTTGCCYCCAAAAAGCACTCATCCTACCTCTTAGTGGGAGGATACAGCTCGTTGAACGGGCAGCAAAAAGTGAAGATTAGCTGTTTTYTTGTTTCCCCCCCACACACACCCCACCCCAGGTAATGGGTGGAGTCTGTTCCCAGAGGATCAGACAGGCATAAAACCTAGAACAAGTGAGGTAGCCTTATACCTGCAGCTTYTAGGTACAAAGATGGAGAACAACGCTGACTTTCTTGGAGACACTCCTGGCCTTTCGCGTCCCTTGCTTGTGCCACCTAGGTCTCATACCAGCTAAAATCTGCCTATCATCATTGTGTGAAGAACACTTTGAAAATCATCCCAGAGTCCTTTAAAAATTAGCAATCTCATCTCTGCCAGTTGCTTATTTTTAGTTTTTCTGTTTTGAAGTGAGTGAAGAGAATATTTGGTGCACACCTACTACAAAACTGAAACTAGAAGTAAGTAGGAAAGAAAAAAGGAAAGTGTCTGCACAGAAGTACTTATTGTAATACTTACTCTTTTACCTATTAAAACTAAAAACAATAAAATACTTTATATTTTATAATATTTCCAAAGAAAAAACTATCCTGAAAAGTGAAATGTTTTTCCCTAACTCATAAAAAAAAAAAAAGAAAAAGAAAAGAAAAGAAAAAAGTAGCACTTCAAAATTCAAGGTGTGATCCTTTAAATAAAATATACAGCTTTAAACAGATTTTCTTTTCAGTTTAGGCTTCTTGTAAAGGAGGTTCAAATCTGGTTCTCATGGTTCAGATAATCTTTTAAATATTAAAATGTTTCTTATACATGCTTCTGTGTAGAGTTTAAGTAAAGCTTTCACTTTTTGCCTGCCAGTATCTCTGAACTGTCTACATGCATCTTTCTTCTACTAGAATATATTGGACATGAAATTTTATTCAGAATTCAGTTTTCAGTTTCAGATTTTGTGCAAGTGGTATGGGATCTTATCRATGTGTACAAGTACCTGAAGGGAGGATGTCAAGGGGACGAGGACAAACTCTTTTCAGTTGTCCTGTGTGACAGGACAAGAGGCAATGGGCAGAAATTGAAGCGCAGGCAGTTCTGCCTGATCATGAGGAGGAATTTCTTCACCGTGAGAGTGACAGAGCACTGGCACAGGTTGCCCAGAGAGGTGGTGGAGTCTCCTTCTCTGGAGCTCTTCAAGGCCTGCCTGGATGCAASCCTGTCTACCATGCTCTAGGTGACCCTGCTGAGCAGGGAGGTTGGACTAGATGATCTCTGGAAGTCCCTTCCAACCTTACTGATTCTATGATTCTATGAACAGCTAAATCATGGGTGTTTGTAAACCCAGGTCCATGAGTGGGGGAGCAAAGCACAACGTGGTCGGACGGCTGGGAAGCTGGTGGCACCGTGGCTGAGCTCCCTGCTGAGCAGGGAGGTTGGACTAGATGATCTCCAGAGGTCCTTCCAACCTTACTGATTCTATGATTCTATGAATATTTTTTTCATTCTGGCTAGTGATTAGCATGAGTAATCTTATTTAAACTTGAARTTGAATAAAAATATTTTTAGTGTTCAAAATAACGTTAGTAAGTCTAGAGCCAACCCCCCCCACCCAGAATATTAAATGGCTTGATATGGGTCTTATGAGAGAGTTGATCTTCAGACAAAAGTAAATTTTTACTTTTGTTTCTTCTGTCAGTAGCATATTGGTTATCTATGACAGAAAGGTTAGACAAACAGGTCTGTGTTTTCAGCTTAGCCACTTAGTAATATTTGTGGCCCAGTCGAGAAAATTCCCGTAAAGAGCTAGACTTCCTGTGATGATTAGAAGGGTGAAACACTTGTGAAAACCAGTCACCATAAAATGAGATTTTTCCACTGATTAGCTTTGTCAGTCTTCTCTACTTGATTAGAATTTTGCCAGCAACAGGCAATTCAGAATAAAATAGACTGTCTCTGTAATGAAGATCTGAGCATCTGGGACAAGAAAATTGAGCTTGAACTGCTTATTTATTTAATGTCCTGGATTATATTCTCTTTGRGTATTTGATAACATGGATGGACCGCAACATTTACTTGCTACAAATTGCAGCAGTAGAATCRGAAATCATAAATTATTTGAAGAAAATAATGTAGATGTGCAAGTTGATTGACAAATGCTGTCACGGTGATTAAGTTGCCAGTATTCCTTTAACTGTGATTTCTTCATACTACTTGGGAGTTAATTGTGGGTTTTGACATTTCACTTCAGCTTGTCTAAGAAAGAGGATCATGAGGTGARTGTAGCAGAAATGACATCCAGGGAAATCATGGTTACTCCAGGGCCAAAACCAAAGGAGACTGATGGGAATGGTAAGTTAATTTTTTTTTTTTTTAATAAATATACATAAGCAGTTTTTACATACTTCATTTRTTAACACTTTTTAGACTGTATTTATTATAGATTGTTAATTCAGGCCTGGTTATTATTTGGATACTAAATGTTCAGAAAATCAATAGGTACAAAAGTTGATGGCTTCTGTGGAAAGTCTTTTCACTCAGTATAAATCTCTGTTTATTCTTCTACTAATATCCATCTAGACCTATGCAGAGGGATTAGTCACTTTGTAACTGCAACTTTTCCTCRTTTATAATAAAAATGCTATTATGCCAATTTAGTATTCCTCCCCCCCCCCCCAAGAATGCTCATTAGATCTGTTTAAAGCTGGGAACTTAAAAGAATAGGAAAGAAACTACTTCAAAAGAGATTAACCAGACTAACTTAAGTCTTTCAAGAAAAGYGCTACAATTTCTTGGAGGGGAGATGTAATATTCTCTTAAAAATAAGTGAAGATCTCAAAACAAACATGTTGACAACTGTATATACGAAAACTAAAACGTTGATTTAAGCTGGGCTTTTTTGATTATGTTCAATAGTCAGACTAGATTTTTGTTGCTTGCTTTTGTTGCTTTTAGAGAGTAATTTGTATGTAATTTGGATGTTTCTTTATTATCAGCTAAAATGATACAGGTGTTGTAGTATAAGTAAATACATCTATGGAAAACTAATACATTTTTTTTTTGTACAACCAGCAGCTGATTGTATGGCTTCTCCTCTGATACCTGTATTCTGTACACCGGGTGTGAAAATCCCTTCCAGAACAGATGGTACAATATTATCAGAATCACCAGAGACAAATGAAGTACTTCTTCCTACTCATACAGGAACACCGCAACTTCCAGATTTTGAAACAAGATGGCTAAAAATAGAAACTAAGGTAGTAAATAACAAATAAATATAYTTTTTAACATGTTTTTAGTATAATTAAAGAGTTTTTTAAATGTCAGATTGGGATTCTTTTCCCATACAACTTTTTCTTATGTCATTGTAGAAGGTGTTTCTAATGGCAATCTTGTAAGAATATTTAATAAATACTTAAGTAAAATAACTGAAAGTATTTAAAATTCTTGTGCAGCATGTAAAGCAGGGGGAAAAGACTGAATCAGTGACAGAAAATGATGCAACAAATAAGCTATACATAGAAGATAGCATTCCGTCTGCTGTAAGCTCTGATGAATATCTTAAACATTTTGAAGACCCTTCTCCTCCCAAAATAAAGGACTATGAGCATTTAATTAGTACTCCTCCACCACCAGAAATAACTAGAATACCAGAAGACATTCTACAGGTAAGTTAGTTTTGTTTTGTTTTGCAACAATCTTAAGCCCTTTTAATATTACTGCTTTGATATTATTTCTTATCATTTTTTGTTCTTCAAAGAGTTCTGTCTTGCATTTTCAACTAAGTAGCAATCATAATCCTGTTTTGATTCCCTAGATAATTATTTTTATCCTCCTTTATACTTCTCAATGTTTGCTGTAGATTCTTTCAAAGTATAATCAAAAAATAGACTCTTCTAAAGCCAGGAAGATGGAGACCAAAACAGGAAATACTACAAGATTTGAAATTGGTATCACAGATTATTGCAACAAAGAAAACAGGTATGGTTAAATTTTAAGACTGTGGCCCTGTAATTGAGTTTGGAGGAGTTACAGAAGCATTTTAATGCGCTTTAGAAATTCATGCAGTCATTCATTCTTCAGTTACCAAAATAATTCTGGAGTGACTAAATAATCAATTCTTGGCATGCTATCTGACTGCCTTTATTGTAAAGAATAAACACTATAATTGATTGTGTCTGAATCTTCTCAAGTTTAAAAAAAAATCAAATGAAGATAGAATTTTACTGTTTAAACTGTAGGCATATTTTGCTTTTTGTGAATCAAAGCTCCAGTGAGCGCCTTAAGCTCTTTTTCTGATTAAATTTGAATAATTAGACTAAGGAGCGGGGGAAAACTACCTAAATGGTGCAGTGAATTACATGGTCATTTTAACAAATACTAAGTTCTTTGAAATGCAAAACCAATACTTTATAAACAATATGTGAGATGAAATTAGCCTACAGTAAGTATGAATAATCTTTGAATAATGGAAAATACATTAAAAAAAAAAACTACAGGATTAAGTATTTTGTGACAATTTGATCAAGTGGATACTTCACACACACTGACATTCCTGATTTGTTGTAATGTATATTGTGCTTGTTGACTATCTGTTAAACTTGGCTTTGGTTCTGATTATTTGGGTAAGAGGTTCAAGGAAAGTGTGTGCATTTCTGTAATAATCACAACAACCTAAAATGAGAAGGCAAAAAGTTAGATATCTACATTTGCCTGGAGTTGGAATCCATTTGAAAAAACAAATAGAATAAAACTCTTTATTTAGCTGACACTTTTTTCTTGTCAGACAAGACACTAAAAACAGGTTTTCAAAGTTTGTTTATTCTGTTAATTCAAAATATGATTGAGGTGTTAAATTTATGACTCTTCTGTATATATTTGCAGAGGATATCCTGCATTTATCAAGCCAAATATTTGAAAACAAGCTGGAGATGATGCTGAGCCTGTTTTACACTCATGGAGCTTATGACTGAATTGTAGCAAGTTCAAAAAGCAAAAGATGATAGAAAATACAGAGGGGAGGGAAGGGAGGTAAAGAACCACGTAAAGGAAGAAGGCTTTTTTGTGGCRAAAGCTTGATGTGGATCAGCTTGTTAAAACTAACAACTTTGTGCTCAAATTTTTAATTGAAATTATTGATAAAAATATATTGTGTGACATTTTCAATATGTATATGCTTCAAAAAGGACTGGGGCTGTGTACTGTATAGTACTTACCTTGTTCTATTCTCTTGTTCTTGTGTATGCTTGCATTTGCAGTAGGTTGTAGAGATGTGTAGCTGGTTACAATAAAGGAAAGTCGAGTATGTTACCTTAGAAAATGAATCTCTCTGGATGTACAGTATCACTAGAACATCTTTGCAGGACTGAGTTTGGAATGTGTTACTTTAACAGAAAAGAGGAATCTTTTTTTTATGTGAAAAATGACTACTGTTTTACTGTTTAAAGCAGTTATACAATATTTGTCACTTTTGCAATATTAAGGAGTATCAGAGAGAGATTCTTTCATCAGGTGGCTCTCTTATTACTTGTCTGATTGCCAAGCATCAGACATGCCTCTCTCGCAATTACATTTTATTACATAGATATCATGTTAGGTGCTATGCATCTCTGTCCCTTTTTAAAGCTAAGGGGTGACTTTTGAATATGATTTATTTGAAAATATTGTGCAGTTGGTACTGGTTGTATCTCTGGCCACTGGAAAGATTTGCAAGCATGTTGATGATTGCTCTACTCTCCCCTGAGCTGTTGCCACATGAGTTCTTTAAGTGATGGTATCATTTCCAATAATGCAAGTACTTTCCTTTAGTAGCTGACCAAACTTAAGCTCTCAGACCTGTTTGGTGCTTTTTTTGGTATCTAGTAGTCATAGCAATTGGCACTTCTTCCATCAGAGATGTTACTTTTGTCCAAAATAAATCCTAACGATGTATCCTTGTTCGGAGCCAACTTGCCCTTACCAGTGTCAGATGAGTAATTCCAGTACTGCTCTTAATCAGTTGTATGTGGTCTTCTGTTGACTGTTAAAATTTTGTCACTCACGTACAGGCATGCAGCAGGTGACAATGGAATAACTGGCTCAGGAGATGGGGAGAAGCATGTGTTATTCTGAGTTTCGTGCAAACATATGGAAATGCCTGCAGGTATTTGCTTGGCTGCTTAGAGGGACTTGCCCTGGCTAAATCTAGCAAGTATAGGAGCCTTTTCCCTGCCATTCSAGTCACTTTATGAGATGGGTATAGGCCAAATTAACTGGAGAACTTACTGGATCTGGCCTGGGCACACTGTCATTTTTCTGTGCCAGCTTCTGCTTAAAAATAATACGTATTGTTGTATGCTGCTTTCTGAGTCTGATCAATACTTTGAATGCTAAGTAARTTTCTCATCTCAGATGCTATGTGGCTGCTTGGAAAAATCAGACTCCGCTGTAATAAACTTTCTTGTTCTACTCAGCTTCATCAAATGGTGAATACTTCCAGCATCTTCATAGATGAACAACTAGTTGACAGGGTAACCATTGAATTTCATGATCCCAAAAAGGTACAAAATATGCTTGAGAGCCAGAATCCTTAAGCCAGACAGACTTACCAGCACGCAGCTGGAGGGGTTTCTCACCTTGCATTCTCCCTACGCAGCACTCCATGGCTGTGTAAGCTCCAGAAGAGCTGGTAAATGTGATTACTCAATTTGCCTAATTTGAGAACAACTTTGCACTGCACTGTCTTCCCCCCGTTGGGGAATCATGCTGTTACCTAGCAGTGTTTGGGTTCTCACTATGAGCCATTTGTTTTTCTTTTTATTGCGCGTGAAACAACACTTTTTTGTAGTTGTTTCATTAACTAGTAGGAAGGAGTGATTCAGCTGATATTTTAAGGTACAGATTTTCTTCAAGATGACAACTGAAATCTTCTTAATCACTCGAGTAGACATAAGGTTTTATGACAGTGTTGTTGACATAAGATGATTCTTTGGATTTTACAAATGAGATCTGACTAATWTTGTTTTGTTTTCTTGCCTACAGAACTACTCTAATACAAATAATGTTACTCTATGTACTTAATGCTTCTGGTATAAAGAGGAATATTGCACTGAAGTAGATGTAGTCAGCAATAAAATGGACTAGTTTTTCAGTAACACCTAAGTTGTAGTTTGAGTATCTGGGTGGAGAGGCAATTGGCAGAAGTGAAAACAGCAGCCTTGGAAGCTGATTCTGATCCAAAATAGCCCCGTGGAAAAAAWTTGTTTTTATTCAGGTAAGTTCCCTCATACATATTGCTGTGTGGTCATCATATGACCACACAAATTGAGATACTGGAACAATCATGAGCCATAGGGCTAGATGAGGTTAAGACCCTTTTTAAGCCAGCATTACTCTGGAAGAAATGCTTGTCCAGCTGCACACTAAAGTAATATGACAGACAGGTCAGAGATTTTATGATACAAAGAAGTTGAAACAAAAGTTACGTGTTGGTAGTTGTAGGGTAAATCTGACCTGGTAGCCTGTCCAGAAGTGCAATWTGGATAAGCAGCAGCTAAATAAGTAACAGCTACGCCAGTTCTGTGAGGGATAGCAGTGGCCTGAAAACAGGCAAAGTTGAGTCAAGGTACTGTTGTGTTAGATTAAATCTGATTTAACTGAGGGCTGCTTCTGTTAAAGGCTGTGCAGTTTTACAATGGATTAGTTCCACTGAGCCACTGAAAGACTAATATCTTGGTTTCTTTCCTGTTTGTCCTCCCTATTGAGATCAATAATCTCAAACTCAACCTTGTTATGCATATCAGATGTAAGAGAAGGGTGAGAATGGAATCATGTCTTCCAGTGGTAGCCTGCAGTCAGAACAGATTGACCATAGCATGAAATTGCACTGAAATATTTAGAAATATCTGGGAAGCAACCAAAAGAGTGTGACTTTTAGTTTTCTTTCATTCACTACATCATTCTTAATCTCCGTTCTTTATCTCTTTGCATTGGTTTCATTACATAAAATGTGTCAGCTAGAAGAAGCTGTTCTTTTCAACCACGTTTAGTATAAAAGGAATGTCTCAAATTGTTCTGCCCAGGAAGCCCCTTTAAGTAGTAAAGGCTTTGTTATCTTGGAAAGATTTTGCCTGAGGTTAAACAGAAATACAAATTTCATGGTGAAATTAAACTTCACAGATGGTTGTCAGATGAACAAATGACAGGTATTGCTTTTAGTGCTTCCTGTTGTGTTTCACTGATGTTTTTATAAATTACTGGAGAAGTAACTAGAGTCCAGACTTGCTTGGTTATTCATGGATGCTTAAAATTTTCTTCAAGRTGTGAAATTTATTTTGTTCCGTGTTCTGGAAAACCACTTGTCGTTATTCGGCCATCACAGTATTCATGGCGGTTGCATGTGTCCCCACAACATCTGTAGTTGATGTTGAGCTGCCCTGTATTTTTGGAATATTATTCACGGTCTTGTGCCTTGTTTCTCCATGGAATAACAATACCAAAATTTTAACATTTAGTAGGAACAATGGCAATATCCAGGGGCCAATACTGTGGAATCAMATATATGCTGTTCCACAGAAATACACCTTCTACTAAGTGTAGTGGTTATCACATCTGCTTTACATGCTGAAGGTCCTGGGTTTAAGCCCCAGTGGAACCAGTACCAGGAAATCTTTGGGACGTTGGACTAGATGATCTCCAGAGGTCCCTTCCAACCTTACTGGCTCAACTTCTGTGAGCCACGCWGGCTATATTATCCATCAACTTAACCATGAAACTTCATGTTTAGCAAAGAGGCATTTGAGATAAGGGTATGGAGCTGCCTAGCAATGAATTTATTTGACCTTGTCTTATTTAACTCAAGTACACAGGAACAAGTAAGTTGAATTTTTTTTAAAAAAAAAAGTGTGTTTGTATTTGTATGTATGAAATATGTGCACATGTTGTAACAGGAAAAATCTTCAGTGAAAGAAGATGTTCTGCTACAATGGCTTTTCTCCAGGGAGGAGAGCAAATGAAGAAAAGTTGTCATATTGCTGAACACAGAGCAGGAACGTGGTCAAATACTTTTCCAGTTTTTGGCACACTTTATTCCTGGTTAAGTTGTGCAGTTGTACTCCCTCAGTGGTGCTTGTGCAGTTGTTGCAAACCAATCTAAGGCCTTGTTTCATGGTCCCACCTTTCCTCTCCCTCAGTTGCATCAGATCAGTTGCTACTGGAGGACATTCCAGCTTAGCCAACYGCCAATACCTAATTGTTGTTTTGCAAGGTTAATTATTCATGCAGTCTGCAAGCTGACCCAAATCACTGCTCAGAGAGCTATTCTGAAAAGCCTCACCCTGGGCAGAGAGCTCTGTAGGTGCAGGGCACTATGGTTCATTCCTGACCGTGCTGGCTGTGGTGCTGGTGAGACCATACTCAAGCATTCAAGATTGCAAAATGCATGAGATCCTGATCTTTGCTCCCGTTCAAGCACAAGCCCTTCACCCCTTCCTCATTCGAGCTGACCCTCCCACTCTGGCTCAGCTCTTTGAACAGAACGCAATGAGTGGCGTGCTCAACAGCAAGCTAGCACCGCACTGCTTGTGACCACTGCTGGAGCGCTCCATCTCTTGCCCCCGAAGCCTAGGGTACGAGTTCATGACTTTCTGCTGGAAGATTTCAGTAGAAGCATAGCTGGACATGGTTCCCTGGCGCTCTGGCCAGGCATCTGCCTGTTCCGATGACAAGAATTTGTGGCTGGGCACAGCTTCAGTTTTGCAGCTGCACAAGACGGAGGGTGATTTACGATCTGCRTACTTCAGTGTCGGCTTCTGTCAGAGGATCTGCTGCTTGCTTTTTTTTTTTTAAAAAAAAAAAAAGTGGATCTGCAGTAATGTCTAGACACAAGGGCTGAGAAAAGAGCAGCAGTTAATTGAAGCTCCTTGGTTTTGGCAGTTCTTGCCTTAGCTGTTTCATTACTATACAGTAGTGTTTTKCTGAACAGTACCATGGCTATTGTTATCGAGTTGTTCTCACATATCAGGATTTCAGAGACCTTTTACTGAGATCATTTTTCTGTGCTTTCTAAAGCAAGAGTAAGAGCTTGCTGATTATTTTTTTCAGTTTTCTCCACTGTATCGCTGCCATTGCTGATTTTGAGCAGAGCTGTAAAGCAAAACTTAAATCTTCACAGTCGTTCCAGTCAGAAGGAGAATGTGGTGATGGAACCAGGAATGTGCTGGAGGTAAYGTAGTGTAGTAGCAAAGGGTATATGCTAGGCTTGTCTTCGCTTCTTAGAGGGGGAATTGAACCACTTCACCAGAGAGCCAGGCAGCCTCTCTCAAAGCTCTTTGTAAAGACTTTTACATAGGATCACACTGCCATGGTGTGGCAGGAAATGTCTGCTCTTCCCATGCTCTGTCCTGTTCCTTCATGTGCTAACACAGGACCCAGGGAACTCTACCTCACAGTTCAAGACCATCTTCATCTGGGGCTGCAGATTCAGTCTGGCTTAGTTTTAGCTGTGGCAGCTGATGAGGTTGCCACCCATAACGTTCTGCCCCACACCAGGGAACAGCTGTGTCATGTCTCCAGCCATTGCAGTTCAGTCTGGCACATTAATTTAACCGCTCCTGCATTATAGGTTCCTGCTCCTATAGCAGGGATGRTACATGCATCCGCCCTTGGCTGTTGCTATCCACAGCCTGGCATGTTACAATGCACTGAAATCACTGGTGGATTAAAGTAGAGGGGAGAATGTCAGTGTCCTTAGTTTAAGGCCTGAGACTTCTTTTCCAGCCATGCTAAATGAAAGGCTGTATAACAATCACCATCAGCAACAATATTTATGSAAAAAGTAACAATGTAATGGTGTTTTTAGTATGTAAAAGGCATGTTATTTATTAACTTTTAAAAGGTGCTTTTTTTTGCTTATTAATTTGAAGAAAGCATTGGTTTAGATGGCTGATCCAAGGAATAAAAGTTAATTCTAAGAACAAAGTGTAGTTGAGGAGGCAGAGCAGAGGACCATTCTGCGGTGGGGGGGGCAGGGGTGGAAATCAAGCCTGGAAGAGCAGCAAAGTCATCAAAAGGAATAAAGTATCACAAAGTAACTTCTACAGGGGCAGAGCAAACCAGGTTACCTGCTCYAAGGGTGGGAAGGGGAGCGGCTTCCTCAGCTTTGCAGCAGGATCCAGGCGCTCTGCTGCGCATTGTGCCGGTGTGGAGCGATTCTCCCGGCYGCAGCTGGCGTGGGAGAGCCCAGTCCAGTGTACGCCCCTGGCAGAGGGGAAGAGAATGGTCCGGATGAGTGCTCAAGGGAGGCGGACATTTCTTGCTGCTGAAAGGCAGGGAAAAAACTGAGCCTCTCTGAAGTGGCAAAGATGAAGGACAAGGGATGAGACAAGACCTGGAGGGTCACCTGCGTGAGGGAGGCACCTGTGTTACCCCTGGAAAGGCCTGGGCAGGAGTCAAGATCTCCCAGCTGGTTTGGGATGGTTACATCTGTGTGTAGTAGAAAGGAAATGAAAAGAACAGGGCACCTTTTTTGGAAAATTATTGCCCTAATTCTTTAAGTTAGGCAGTTAGTTAGATTTAAAAAGTGAGCTTTGCAGAGGGCTGGTTTCTGATCAAAGTGCAGCTCAGAATTGTGTCTGTTACTGCTTTCAGCATCAAAAAAAACCAAAAAACATACCTCACTCAGCTGCTTCGATGAGGGACAAAAATTCCTCGTGCACTCTCTGAACACGGAGGCCTGTTGGCCGATGGATCTGAGTGCGGTGTTTTCTATGGCACGTTGCTGCGGAGCTCCTGAGCACCGCTCTCGCACAGCGTGCACCATTCCTGCTYGGAGCTGCCCGGCAGGCAAAACTGAGGCTTAGAAACCAGCTGGGAATCGGGGAGGGAAGTGTGAAGAGTATAGCACAGCATTCTTCAGCTTCAGTATCTTTTAACAGTCTCGTCTAGGCCTGCTGTGGTTCCCAGGAGGAAGCCTCCCTTGGAGGGATGCTGCCTTGGCCAGAGCAGCAGGTCCCCGCTACTGGGAGCCCAGTGGGGGGGTCACTTACCCTCAGCACTATCCCTTGGAAATGGCCAAATTCCCTCCCCTTAACTGCAGTGAGGCACAAAACAGAGGGGCAGACTAACCCCCCCCACCGGGCCTGTGCATATAAACACACTAGACGGATTCGGGCAGGCGGAAGGAACCTCTGGGCACTCGCTGAAGGGGGCCGGCCCCGGGCGGGCGCAGGTCTGAGGGGCGGCCGCTCCCAGCGCTGCGCCTTCCCACGCGCCACCTCGCCCCGCCACGGAAAGCCCTTGCACCAGGATCCCAGATGGGGGGATCTGTGCGTTAAGCCTCTTTCATCCTCTCCCTGCACCCCCTCCAATTTGTCATTTATCGRCAAAGTTTTAAGCACATTAGTAAAGGCTGTGGTGCACAGTAGAGAAATTGCTGATAAATTACCCCTTAAACCGCTTTCTCCAGCTGGGACGTGGGCTTGGCGAGCCCCAGCCCCGGGCTGCCGCCTGCGCGGCTGCCTTGTCGCCTCCTGTCGCGTTCCTCATTGCTCACCACCGCTGAACTTTAGCGCTGTGTTTTAACTTCCCCAAACCAGACAGCATTGTAAATATATCATTTTTCTCGGTGACTGACATCCTTCTTCAGCTTTTCTACTAGTTTTGAAGGAGACACATGAGAAAGAATGACATGGTGTCACGAGTGACTTCCCTGTTGAGCACCACGAGCTCAGCCAGTAACAGCTTATCACTTACAGTTCCAGCTCTTACAACATCTGGATGGTTGTATCCTGACACTGTCTAACCTCAGAACTGCTGGTTGTAGCTTGATGTCTGATTTCCTAACTGCTGTCACTGGTGTTGATTGTGCCATGGATTTGGGATTTAGGGAACGTGCACCAGCACTGACTTCTCAAGTGTTTCTTCTTAAAAAAAATATATAATAAAAAGAGAAAAATTAAACTCTGCTTCTGCATTACATTTGTGTGTGAAGTGCAAGTGTTCAAGGGCAAATCTCTTTTTAGACAGATGTTTAGCCAGAGGCACTCAGAGAAGAGGTCAGCTGAGGTTCATACTTCTGTGGCAGTCACAGGAAGGTGAAACTCCACGCCTGAGCATTTGCGCTGAATGCTTTGCTACTGAAGGCAGTTTTGTTTTTCATTTCTCAATCATTTTGCTTCCAAGGCTGCCAGAAATAAAGTCAACAGATTGTTCCTGTTTTCCTTTGAAGCGTGTGAAGACCCACCCTGGGCTGTGTCCACAAGTATGTTTGACCCTTCACTGTGGCTGTACCCCATGCCRGAAGCAAGGCCAAACTACCTTCGGAGCAGCTCCATGAGTCACAGGTGTAGGCTTGCTTGGTGCTGTTGCTTTATAAATTGACAACATTTAATGGCTAGGAATTATGCTTAAAGACAGTCAGAGCAAGAACCAGGACACAAAAATGAGGAAATGCCAAGATTCCTGTGCACCTCTAATTGCRGGTCTCCCTCTCAGTGTTTGGTAGGAGGCTGCTAAATGATGGAATTACACACTAGTTACCACAGGACTCACCTCGTTCATTCTGCAGCATGGATGATGCCACATGGTGAGCAGACCATTGTGGTCTTGCTTTCCYGTCCGCCCAGGTCCGTAACGTGCCAACAGCCAGCCTGCTGCTCCGCTGTCTGCCGCAGCGGTCCCAAGTCTGCCCCAACCTGCCCGCGGTGACAGAATGCGCTGTGCCCACTACAACATCCGCGCTTCTCTTCTAGTAGCGGCAGCTTCCCCGAGCGCCTCTTGCTTGCTCCAGAGCTGGTTGTGCTCACCCTGGGAAAACATCCCACCCCCGGCCATGCTGGACCAGCGGCATTGCCACTTCCAGGCTTCCTGTTCTTCCCCACAGAGCAGCAGGGAAACTGTCATTCCTCGACCGCTCTTTCAAGAGGGGTGAGGACCACTGTTCAACCTTTTCTGCCTTAAGGGAAAAAATGACCGCAGGATGCAGGTGACTGCGAACGGAAGCTGAGATGACAACTCCCTAATTTAGAAGCTAGTGTAGGGGACAGAAGAGGGTCAACCACAAGCAGAACTGTATCAATAAATTGCTCAGGCTACACTGTATCAAGGACTCCCATGGTAAAAAGCACAGCTGGCAACAGAAAGCAGAGCTCCTGCTCTGCAGGTAACATTTCAGCCTTACCTCTGCTCTGCCAGGGGTGAGAGGGCGGAGAAGAGGAGGGTGAGGCTCTGGGGAGCAGAAGGTTGCTGCGTACCGCTTCTACTCCTGGTGTTGCCTTTCTCTCAGCACATGGCATCGCAATGTGCAGGAAGCAAGAGCCTGACTCTTCCCTGGCCAGCTGGGTGCTCAGGGCCCGTGCGCAGAGGAACACGGTGCTAGGACAGCAGGTACACGCTGTAGAACTTGAGACTCCTTGGTGTCCTTCCACAGTGACAGAGGAAACGGGCAAGCTTTGGGCGCTTGGCTCGCAGGCCTCAGCCTTCAGTTCTGCACCTTGACTTCTTGGGAGATGGCTCCTCCCTTGTCTCTCCTCTTCCTTCAAAGTGCACTAGCATCAGCTGCTTTCCCTGAGAGCAGCACCCAGCTCACAGACCGGAGCTCTGCTTCCCCAAGGACAACAGAAAGCCCCTTCCACTGCCTTTTGCTCTGTTTTGAGCTTCTGGAAGCCATTTGCTACACATCCACCAACCACCTCCAGCTTCATCGATAACTTACAACACATTTTAAGCCATGCTTGAACTGCCAGTTGTCTTGGCTTTGCCCCTGACATCCACAGATTGCAGTAATCTGAGGAACTGGTGCTCAATACATGTTGCAAGTGTTTGTAAAGTCACCTTGTATAATGTTCAAAATTGTAGCTATCCTCTCAGTTACTTTGTCTACTGAACAGTTAGATCTTCCCAAGGCTATGGAAGCTAAAATTGGGTGTGCTCCTCACAGCTGGCAGACCTACTCTTTGCAGTCAACTGCCAAGAAGACCTAGCATGGCTGAACGTGTGCGAGCCAACTGTCTCACAGCCTCCACTCCCCAGGTTACCAGGTCAAGAAGAGCCCRGTGGTCAGGGCCTGGGTAGACTCCCTTCCTCACACACAAACTTGCTTCACCCTCCCCTCCATTCATCTAAATTGCAGGCAAGAGCTTCTGTGGGCAGGGAGCCTACAATTATATTTTCATTAGGTTGAAAATACAGGCTATTCAACTAGTCCCACCCATGCTATTTTAATATTTTGGGCCTGTTCCTCATGCCACTTAGGTCAACCTTCATCTGAAAACACTGAGTTTCTTCCAGCCAGATCTCTACAGACATCCTATCTTCTTAAGAAATGGGAGACTTGAAAAAATTGCTATATTTAAAAATGGAAAGTATAAAACTCTCTTTAAAATTCAAGTAAGGCAAGTGTGCTGAATCAGTCCTTTCTCCAATAAGGTCAGCAGCTCCTCAATATCCTAGGATGTATGGTGCCACAGAGACCACTTCAGAATATCATGGATTAGCATCATCCCTATACACAATGGAACAACTGCTCACTGCCCTGAGAAGCCAATGTCCTGTCTTCACCCTCACTCTCCCGCTGRAGGACATCCAGCCTTACACCACTCTACCTTCTGCTCTAGTCAACACACCCAGGTCAGCAGGGAGAACAACGCTGAGCTGCCCTGCCTACAGCCATACTCTTCACAGGCTCATCCTCCCAAATCCAGCCATCAGTGGTTTAAAGTCTCCTCTTGTGAAAAGAATCCCCATTAGATCACCTACTCCTATACAACAGGCCCCAATGTTACCACTCAAAGGCTTTGGGCCCTACTTTTACAGATTTCAACTTCTGCTTAAAAGCTGCTTTCAGAGTTTCTCTGTGAAAATCCAGTTAGAGACAAACAAAAAAAACCCACTATCAAAATATAACATCAATCTTTATTCAAACAAGACAGAACTACAGAACACCTGTAATATTTCTGGTCATATTTTACAGAAATCATGAAATACTGGACACATTAACTTACTTTTCAAACTATAATAAATCAGGAAAAGGATGATAATGCTTCTAAAAAGTCTTCCTTCTAAAGAAATTCGGCAAAAGTTAAGGTTTAAAAGATAATTCTCATTTCTGATACTTAGCTTTGTTTTTAGGTGTTCTTGCTTAGCAACAAAAGCAAAAAGAAAGCCGGCTTTAGAACAGCAAGTAGGAATAAACTGAAAATAGTCATACAAGAAGCAGCTATTTAGTATGGTCTCATGCGGCTTGATGGGGGCGGTGCACGATTTGGAGGAGTAATTGCTATATCCAAGTAGTCTCCTATCTGGAATTTCTGGGACTGCAAAGTCATGGAATCATCTGTGCCCTTCCTGCCTGACATCGTGCTGCCAATCTCCTTCACCCTGTGCAGAGGGGACAAAAATGGAAGTCAGCCAACAGAAGCAGAGTTTAGGTGTCCCACATAGGAACAGTTTCAGGTCATTACAACCTTCCTATTTCATCATCTGCACTGTTTCTGACACTTAGCTATGTTTACAGTATGGTTCCTTTTTTTCCAGTGCTGGGTTAAAAAAAAAAAAGCTACATTAAATCTTCTCTTTGATGGGGTGGGAGGGTGAGGATGGATGTGAAACTTGCTACTACATTAATGGTAATACCTAGGAGGGAAGGAACCCCACTCAATAAAAAACCCACCACAAACAACAACAAAAAAAACTAACAGAACAACCAGCCAACCTCCCCCCCCCCCCAAACGCACACACACGTGCGTGAACACACACACACAGATTATAGGGGGAGATATAGCCACTGGTTACTGGGGAAGGTTAGATAATACAGTTCAGGTGATAAACTGGCATAAGAAGCCAAACAGGGATGATAGGAAGACAAGGGACTCATGTCTAACACCATCATTTCAGACAGCCTCCCTAGAGCTCAGCAGGAGCCAGGGTCTCAGAGGCCAAATTGTCCCTTAGCCACTAAGGGACAGTCAGTGTTCTCAGGATAACTACAACAAGATCACTTAAAAAAAAGTCATATACACTCTTAGATACGAGACCTATCACTCTTCAAATCACCAGAAAAACCTTTACTTCAAGTCCTAGATCCATGTTCTGAGTGGTTACAATGTAGTGACCAATGTCTTTGAGCAAAATGTTTGTTGCTCTGGGAACTATGATGGTCATTAAACAAAGCTTAGTTTGTAAAGGTCATCGTGTAGTCTCCTATCTACTTTTAAAAGTTTGCGTGTTCTGGACTTTAAGTCAGTGTTGATGGAAAAACAATTTACCACTCTGATGACCGCAGTCTTATGTAAACCTGGAGAWGAAATGCTATTTACCTGTATCCAGGCCTCTTAAGATCTGTAAAAACAATTGCAAAATTGAAGTGTGTGCCCTTCTTCCGTGCTTCTGGGTAGACTTCTTTCACTAAACTTGTCAGCTCTTTTAGAGTTGCATCCATCCTAGTTTAAACAACAAAAAAGTGGCTCATGCTCTCGAAAACAATAATAAAAGAAGAATTTCTCAAAACCCATTAACACAATGTATTGGCATTACTTAGCTGTACATTTCTTTGCATGCTTTCTGCCAAGCATGCAAAGAAGAATAAGATGATTATAGTTTTACATGTTTAAACAATATAGTGAGCCGTTTATTTCTCACCTACCTGAAATTTCAAACAACATATTCAAATCCAAAGATTAGGTGACTAGCATTTGTTCTAGTTATCAACTAACATCCGAAATAATTCACCACCTACTGGCCATTAGAGGCAATATGGTCCAGAACATTAAAAACATGCACAAAGATTCAGGCTAAGTCCTTCTAATCATAGTTTAGCTTCTAGTTTACT
>NW_028186879.1:3970962-3998186 GCF_003343005.1 Rhea americana
CCCCCCCCCCGCCCCAGGAATGTTTCAAGATCTGCTTTTACAGGTCTCTCAAAGCTACAGCTTAAACAAGGGCCAGTTTTATATACTTACACAATATACAGCTTAAGTACTTCTACATCTAAATTGAGAATTATGTTAAAWTTTTTTTTTACATATTAGGCAAAATGCAGGTGTAACAAACCATAAATAGATTTGGATTAAGATTTACATTTCTGCCCTAGCAGGTAGAACTGCCCTTCAACAACAACAACAAAAAAGGAGGGGAGGGCTAGAGCACACTTCTAGAATTCCAAGAACAAAAGGTCCCAATCATAACAGCTAAAGCAGCTCTACTTATATAGACTGCATATTCACGCCAAGCTGCAAAGTAACCAAAGAGCAGTGTGCAGACACACAATGCCCATTCTGACTTCTGCAGATGGCAAACATTTCAGACATCATCAATAGCSTAGACTGAGTCCATTAAGCCCATTAAGAAGTAAATTAGAACTGCATGCTTTGCTAGCCACAAAAATAGATTTATTCAACTACACACAGACATACAAGTCATAACCCTAACAGAAGCCTCAAAGGAGAAACAGGATTAGAAAATGGTCTAATTGCTTTGAAAGGCGTTTTTCAAAACACCTAGCACAAGAACTAATGTTTTCGCATATAAAGTAGTTCTCCAAGTTAGATTTGAAAGGAATATGAAAAGCAGCTCCCTATTGAACCGCTGATACCTGACTATATAAAAGGAAAGAAAAAAATGCTACTCCACCCTCAAGAGGCTCTAAGTCGCTTAAACCAATCCACAGGTCAGACAACACTCCTGAGCTTCCAGGACAACCACTGCTACTGAAAAACTGGCTTGTTAAAAATAGATTTAACCACCAGTTAGGAAGAAAATACCTCTGTGCTGTCTGCATTGCAACGATCAAAGACGCGCCAAAACACGGGTCTTTGAGGACGCGCACCCGTAATTCCGCGACTGGGCCGCAAAGCGCGCGGCACCCAGCGGCCCGCCGCGGCTCCGGCCGCCCCCCGCGGGGCCCGCCCTCACCAGGTGTAGATCTGCAGCTCGCTGGAGGGCACGTTGCCGCGGGAGAACTCGTCCATGCGGTGGTGCCGCCCGTTGTTGGTGGTGAAAACGCGCAGCAGCAGCGGGCACGTCTGCGGGCCGAGGCGCAACGGGAGAGTCAGGGCCGCCCCACGCCGCCCGCTCCCCCCAGCCCGACGGCCGAGCCCCCCCCCCGGCTCCGGCCCCCAACCCGCGGAGGAGCCGCCGCCGCCGCCGCGGAGCCGCCCCGGTACCTTCTCCCGGTCGATGGGCTTCTCGGGCTCCTTCTTAATCTCCTCCTGGGTGACGCGCGACTCCACCGCCATCTTGCCGCCGCCACGGGCCGCCGCAGCCTCGCGCGGGGCCCCGGATGTCTCGGGAGGCGGGTTCAAGTCTCGCGAGAGGAACGCGCGCAGCCCGGAGGCGGGGTGGGCCGCGCGCAGGCGCTGAGAGGGGCGGGGCGGGGCGGGGCTGCCACGCCCGTCCCGCGGCCGTTGGCAGTTGACCGTTTGCCGTTGACCGCGCGCGCGTCTGCTGAGGGCGGTGGCGGGGACGTGGCCCGTCAGGCCCCGCCTTAGGGCCTGAGGGAAACGGCTGCAGCGAGCGCTGCCTGCCGGGGCCGGAGCAGCAGCCCTGGGCTCCCTTGCCCTGAGCATCGGCAGCGAGAGCTGGCCGTTAGGTGCGTGGTGGTGACCGGGTCCTGAGCGGGCTGCCCCGAGCAGTGGCCTGAGCGAGGGGCGCATGGCCTGGGAGATACTGCCGCCGAGCCTGGTGGCCTGCAGTGTCCTGCCGAGGGTCTGCTGACCCCGGAAGCTGCATTCTGGCGTGTCATGATTACTGACCGTTGCTTAACAGGCCCCTGAGTGGTTTTTCCTAAACCTGAAAACMTTCAGGACAGAGTCACTGATCTGAGCAGAATGTCTCATTCTTCAGACCTGCTTTGGTAGGATGCAGCGTAGTAGGTGTCTCTGCTCGTTCTGCTCCCTTTGGTGTTCGCAGATCGCTTCTCTCTAAAGCATTGCCGGCATTCTCTAGTACTTAGGAAAGTTTTAATAAACTAATGATACTTATACCTCATWGGGAAAGGCATTTTTGTAGGGAAAAAGATTTAAATAGGTATCTAATGTAGATAAATATGTAATAAAATCAAGTGCTATAACTAGGGATAGATTAAAATAAATTAGGGGTAAATTGTATTTAGAATTTAGCTTCTTTTAATATGCTGGAAAGACCAAACACATAAGCTTTCCATTTATAGTCTTGTTTTTCCAAGAATAGATTCTTAARTTAAATTTGAGTCTGTTGTTATGTGTTACAAATAAGACAGATAGATGTGAGTTTCTGATGTGATAACTTTGTATTGGGAGTTGTTATTCAGGTCTGAATTGAGAGGGTGTATTTGTTTTGATAGGATTTGCACATAATTTACATAATTTACTGAACTGCTGTGGCATCCTGCATTTCAAGATTAAAATGAAACTTCATTCTTCCTGTAACATTATGCAGAAATGTATGTTTGCAGGTGCATAATATGCAAGTATCGGAGACTTGTAGAGTCACTGAAGTGGGAAGGGGCCTGTGGAGATCATCTAGTCCAACCTSTCTACTCAATGCAGGGTGAACTACAACAGGTTGTTCAGGGCTGTTTCCACTCAGGTTTTGAGTTTCTCCAGAGACAGAGACTCCACGGGCTCTCTGGGCAGCATGTTACAATATCTGAACACTAAAAGAAATACCACTTTTTTATTTTTTATTATACTTAAATTAAATTTCTGGTATTTCAGTTTGTGCCCATTGTCTCTTGTCTTTTCTCTGGATACCACTGCCGCCTTTAGTCTCTCTCATCAGGTATTTAGTATACAGTGATAAGATTCCCCTGCCCTACTGCRTCTAAACTAAGCAATAGATAGTTACGTTATTTATAACTGGAGTTATTACAATTGTAACATATGTTACTTAGGTGTGTCTTAGTGTGCCTATGTTTCTCATATAATTTTATGTTGCAGCAGAGGACCACAGAGAATTTTGCGCTACCAAGCCTATGGATTAGGGTTTCTTTTCTGCAATGTACTTTCCTGAGTAAGGCTATTCATGGCAGATTTACGTATGTGCTGGGTTGCTTTCCTCAGTAAGAGTTTAGTAACAGAGAGAGATAAGTTCTGCACTATGAAAAAAGCAYATGCTTCCTGTTATAACTATTATAACTGCTCAAATAAATAAGCACAAAGGGTGATGTAGTTTGATTTCATGTTTCCCAACTCAGTAGGTAGTGTTTTCCATCTTTTAATTATTTAAAAGTTTGTAAGGGGGGAATAATGACAAAAATATACTCACCTGACAAGCTTCTGTAGATATCAAAAGAAGAACAGGGAACATGATTCTAAATGGGGGGRAAAAAATGCAGTTCCCCAGTAATGTAACTAACAACGTTTGGTTTAAAATGTTGATTTATGGCACAGTTGAGACAACAAGAGAACCAACAACCCATTAGAGTTTGCCCTCCACTTTTATTAACTTACTTTTGTGCTGGCTTGGATAATGTTTGCTGTAATAGTTTTTAGTCTATATTAAGTTATAGCATATCATCAGTTTATTATCAAAGGAAATGACTCAGCTGCACCACCATTTGCAGGATTTGATTTCCCAGGCAACGATACAGTTTATTAC
Source organism: Rhea americana (assembly GCF_003343005.1). Classification (NCBI taxonomy): domain Eukaryota; kingdom Metazoa; phylum Chordata; class Aves; order Rheiformes; family Rheidae; genus Rhea; species Rhea americana. The sequence continues at coordinate 3,974,669 of NW_028186879.1, forward strand.
ATTGCTAAAATTAATTGTATTTGCCTTGATAATAATATGTTTTAGGCCTACGATGTGAACGACCATTTTCAAAACAAAGGAATTTATGTCTAGGATCAGGTATCATAAAAGAACAGCTGTAACAAATAAAGCTTGATTTTGTCCTGACTCTTAAGTAGTTCCTTCTGCTAGAACTTTTGAATGCTTTATTTATGTGAAAATGACTTAACGTGCTTGAGTTTTAAGAAAATTCAAGCATGAATTTATTATTCATAAGCTATTTTAACAATTTATTTTTAGTCTGAAATTTAGATTCTTATCTATGGTACATATTTGGAAGAGAAAAGTAGAAATTATTTGACGATGACAATGTAAATATGTGATTTGTAACACGGATTTCAGCGTGTAGCTATTATTAGAGACAGTGCGGTCTGGTTAAAGAAAGCACAGCAGAATAAGCTGGATTCCCACCAATTTTGGTGGAGGTCCCTCGTGTACCTGAGTTAATCTCACAGTTTGCTGTTGCCAAAAGAGGGGGGTTTAGCTTCCTGTTGCTTGTCCTTATTCTCAATCATGTGATTTTTTTCCTTCCCTTTTGCCAGCTCTAGCCCTCACCAGATGCCTCCATGAGTAGATTAAATTCACTGATTTAAGAGAAGACTATCTAGTTGGGTTAGTTAGTTGGTTAGTCTTCTGACAGTTTATTGTTTTTGACACTTTCTAGGCCAATTCAATAGATCTGGAGGGAGTGAGTGGCCAGGAGTGSCTGCGAGGAGGGAGCGGGAGGACTGGAGCAGGGTCAGTCCCTTCAGGGACAATGAAACAGCTGATGGCTTCACCCTCTCTTAACATTTTCTTCGATTATTGTTTTTGTTGTTGTTTGGGGAGGCCTTTTTTCCCCGCTTGTCAGGGATACTGTGTTATGTCCCAGCTTGCCTTAGTATATGCTCTAAAGCAAATGAAAGCTTTCAATTGAAGCAGTGAAATAGCAGAAGACTGTACATACAAGCAAGTCTCCAGCCTTTACTGTTGTAAAGGAGATGCACAAAATATGAATCAAACATTTTCATATATGAGTGTCTGTTAAGTCAGTAGAGAACTGAAACAAGTGGTCTCTGATGCATGAATTGTCTCTTTAAGAACTGTTAACACATTCCCATTTAAGTGGTTATTAAATAGTTATTTAAAGAGTGAGCTTTTCATTGTTTATGGGAGCAACTAAAAAAGTATGAATGTGATTGCATTTTGGTGCCACTAGGATTTGGAGCTTGGCAAAGCTTCCACARCCAGTTAGAGCAGTCAGGGGAGGCCAAGTATCCTACAGTTGGCCAAAGAAACAGCTGCGGTAAGTAAACTGTGATTGAAAGGAGAGAAGAGGAGGAAAAAAAGGCGGGGGGGGGGAGCAGTTGGCATTAGGTGACTTAAAACTTTCTGGGCAGAACAGAGCTGATGATAGTAAATGGAAAATGTATCCTTGGAAAGATACAAGAAGTAATGTTAGAGCTGTGCCTGGAAAATCAACCACTGAGGTAAACCTCAAAGAACTGGAAAAAATATAATAGATAATGAGAGCAAGCGTGAACATTTCAGGGCTATGAATATATTGAAYTTTGTTTCAAAGGAGCTGAATTAGCCTCACCCTCTGCAGCGTGCTATCTTTAGGTGCCCAAGGCTTCCAGGATATCTGGTCTCTGGATTTGTGAGTTTTTGCTAACCAGGACTACATACTACTCCTTAATTTTTCATGGTTGTAWRTGTATCCAGTAAAGCTAGTTTGTTGAAGAGCTGACAGTCTTTATCACRGTTGTGGAAAGTTCAACTGCCGTTGTATCCAGATTTATCATTTTTSGCAACAGCATGATCATGTTTTGAACATCTTTACAACCAACCCAGTGAGTGAAAACTCAAACTTGATGGAACAGATAGGTTTTAACTGGTGGGTCAAAGTTGAAAGAATACCATATTTTCTTTGCAAATATGATTGTTGGTATTTCCTTTATTATTTATTTTCTCCTGTATCTTGTACTAAAGTTAGTACAGAACTTGAAAAGTGATTCCATGTCCACAGTGTTGCTCAAAAATTTCACTGAAGCTTCAACTGAATAAGGTGTTCTGCCTCGCTGTCCTGTCTTGCATTGAGATGATCTGGGATYGCAAAATGCAGCACAGTGCAACCAGCTGTTGGGCTTTTCAGGTCCTGTTCAACTTGTATGTGTAGTCAGAGTTGGACAGGGYGGTGGTCTCATGCAGCAGCAGTGTGTGAATGGCACTGCACACAAATAGCTCAGCACCTGAGTGTAGTCAGTTTAGGAACTGTTATTTCACTCACCAAGGGGAAGGAAGAAGTTGAAACGGTTTGCATGGTGCAATCTGTTTGGCTGAGAGTACCAAAACGCAATGTGTCAGTTCGTCTAGGAGTGCTCCTGGATTCCCTGCCCTCGCTAATCTCTTGCGTACCAATGCTGGTGAGTAGTGAGTGATGCTGGTGTCTTTTATGAAGTAAATGAGTACATATAGCACAAAATTCTCTTTCCAGCCCAAGGACAGGTGAACACACCTGTGACAGTTGCTAGTTGCTCTAAGAAATGCGTTRTTGGAAGGAGCTTGGCTACTGTTGCAGTGCAATATGACTTAGTGCAGATAGTGTCTGCACAGCACGCTGYCAGTAAGCACAATGTAAGCAGGTTCATAGAAAAGAGCATCTTCTAGGGCGTTGGGTAGCGTTAATCAGACACTGTTCTTAAACAGTGGGTTAGGAACAGAATCTGCAAAATCAGACATGGGATCTAAAACAGCATGCATATTACAGGGGATTTTAAAGCAAAAGACTAGCAGGATTTGGCTGTTAGTTTGTAACATACAAAAGGACTCTGTCACTATGTATTTAAGACATGTAGAGATGCCAAGGTGGTATACTSACTCAAGAGCACCAAGACTTGGCAGCCTGGGAGGCATCTATACTTGTGTATAGATCATATATATGGGTTCTGATTACTCTTTAAAGTCATCAGAGAGATCACAAGATGATAAAAAGGCTTTGAAGCTGGTTTAATATTATATGTTATTGCAAAGTTATTATATAATGGTTAATTCATGGTAGTCTCCAAGAGCTTGCATACTCTCCAGGAACATAAACATTGCATGAAAGGCAGAGCTAGGCAGAGCTGTGTAAACAAGTAGCCTCACACTTACCATTGTAAGACCCTGTTTCTAGTTTTTGTGATGTTGCCAAATGTTATAATTCTGCCATTTAGATGGAACTATTCCAGATCAGGTGTTTCCTCAGGATGCATTTTTTTTTTCCAATTTCAGGGAAAAAAAAAGTGTTTCTGAGAATGATATTAGGCAGATTAGAGTTATTATTTATATTTCTACTATGTTTTGTTCATGTTACATACCTACAGCTGTTTCTCTGCAAACCTGTGGCATCTATGTACTTTTGAGAAAGAAACACAATTTGACAGGAGGGGCTTACTCACTTGTCAGAATGTTCTCATTAAAAAGCAAATATATCTGCCTGAGCTATAATCTTTTAAAAAACGCAATTTATCCATATTCAGTAGAGATGTGCTAGTATTGGGCAGCTAGATTCTATAAGGCAGGCAACAGTGAGGATCAGAGGATGTGTGTCCAGGTTCCCTGAGCAGCGTAAGGAGAGAGTTGGAGTGTAGCTTCACAGCATTTCAGACCAGCCTTGTGAAAAACTATTTGCAATTTAAATGACCGACAGAGTACATATGCTACATACAAGAGAAATCCCCTGGCRAAAACTGAAGTGATTATTTGAATTTCACCTGAAAGGGAGCAGAATATACTTTAACTTGTAATTTTCAACAGAGGAAGACAGACTTCATTCTCAAGTAAAGAAAAAGACTTTCTATGTCATGTACAATTGTTCTCTATGTAAATATATATATATATATATATATATATATATATATATATAAAGATGTAATGGTCAGATGCACTAAATATTCTATTGATTTTCCCTAGTAGGGTGGTAGATTCAGAGTTACAAAATATAAAATTAAGGAAGAAATGTTGCCAGAATCTAAACCTGGATTTCATTAAAATGTGTTGTCATTTCACTATAAAATACATCTGCTACAATGTTCCAGAAATTTTTGACACACAATAGAATAATAAACTGATTTTATAACTTGGGCAATATTCTACTAGAGATTCTTGGTTCCCCTCCCCTGCTGTTCGTATTAAATTACCTCAATACAGAAATGTCCGTGCATTGCAGGTAGGGAATAAATAGGCTGTTATGGTAAATGGACATTTTTTAAATGGCCTATGAGACATGTTTTATAGAGAGGACAACAAACATCAGAAGTTTGTCAGACTATAATTCATTAGCAGTAGTTAGGCTGGCAGCATAGGCCCCTTTCTCTGCTCCTTCATAGCTACATTTCCTGTTTTTCTTTTGCCAGAGCAGCCTCACTATGATAGCAGCCGTGGAAACCCTGGTGCAGAAGTTCTTGCATCGCTGGTGCTTTTCCTGGCGTGACCTGGTGGTCTTGCTGCCCCCGTTGCACTAAGTCTGTCAAGGGCTGCTCGTAGGGCAGCAGCATGAGCCTCGAGGCACTGCTGTGGCAATGCCAGCGCACCGCCCTCTCAACGCTGTCCCCTGGCAGAGGGGTCCTTAACGCTGCCTTCCGTGTATCCTGTGCAGGCACCTCCCTTCCCTGGCTGTTCCCTGGGTTRGTGTTAGCCCATCCTTGAACAAGGCACAGAAACGTCTGAGAAGGAGGTGACTGTCCACTTTGCACAGTCACAGTCCGGCTTACCCTTCGGGGGAAACGTTTCAGTGAGTGAGAGTTAACATTTTGGGTTGATGGTTATGCCAGCATCTTCCCGCTAAATATCTGTTCTGTTCTCTTTCCATGGAAGAATGATATTAAAAGAATCAAACTGTTACTCATAAATATTTTTGAACAGAAATTCCAAGAGATGTATGTCTTAGCACATACATTTTCTGTGCAGCTCTACGGATAAGCTGCTCTTCAGCTTCCCATACTTCTCTGTACGTTACCAGTATGTGGCACGCACAATTTCTATTGAAAATAGTAGAAGAATGATGATGAATCCCACACACCCAGACCAGACGTTTCCTTCTTTTTCTCTTCTGTGCTAGGATGATCTTAACACAAAGCGTCTCCCTGTGTTTATGGCATTTCACACTGATTCTTTTGTTACAACTAAACTGTTGATAAATAAATCCTCTCTTGTCAAACTATGCCCACAACAATAGTGATATTCAGCTTTATTTGGCATTGTTCTGGGGTTCACAGAGCCATAAAGAAAGTTTATGAGAGCAATGCCATATCCTACATGACAAAGGTTGGTGTCATGTATGCCATTAGATGTATCCGGCTTCTAAAACATCGTAATAAAAGATTGAGCAAAACTTCTGTCCAAAGTAGTTCCACATAGCAAGTCTTGTCAGGCATAAAGTGAACCTCTGCAGTCCTCCACAGCCCCCTTGACATCTCAGAAGTATCTTCTGTGGCTAAACATGCAGGGCAGGAAACACAATTCTGTAACTTTTTTTTTGCCTGACTGGTCATTCATGACTGAAATGCTCTGGCTGCTGTAAATTACCAGCAATATTCTGAATGATTCAATATAAAACAAAATTCTTTTCTGAATGCTACATCATATATATGTATTGTGGTATCAATTAACTTGATTTTTTTTAAGAAAGGAAATGTCTATCACAATTTACAATATGTGAAGTTTGAACCCAAAATGAATTCTGACAGCTTGGTTGCCATAAACTCCTCAGAGACAGAGTGCATAGTGGAAACACTGACATAATCTTAACTGTAGTGGAAGGAATGGTGCCAGTAAACTAGAATGTCCTGTAGCCTTAATGTAAGACGGAATCTGTTAGGCTTCCCAGATTTCAACTTCTTTGAAAGAAAAGTTAATAGAAAAATCTGTGTATACCTTGACTAAGAAAGAATAACCTATTTAATGTACCTGCAACTACTATTATTGGTTATCTCACATTACATTTTGCACATAGGAAAAGATGCTGGGGAAATTCTCCCCGTGCGAAGTCAAAGGACGTTTTGTTGCAGTTACGATGTCTTGTTACGGAGCAATTCAGGCACGTTCAGTCACAGACGAACAAGCGTCCGGGCGCAGACAGATACCCGCACGGCAGACAGGGTGCTGGTAGGGAGAAGGTACCACTTCCACACTTCCACGTTTCCCGCTGGTCCTTGTCATGCCGCTGCCGCACAGCCCCCGCCAGCTCTTTGCAGCGGTGCTCACAGTGAGCTCTCCGCGCACTTGCCAAAACGAAGCAGATTAGGAAAGACTTCGCATTTAAATGGGGTCCATAACGTTGTCAATCGGCTGGAAGTGGGTAAGGAAGGGTTGGCGCAAGAAGCTCTGCCGGCACCTGAGTTGCCGGAGGGAAGCATCTGCTTGCAGCCGTACTGCCAGAGCCAGCAGGTGACGTGTGGCCGTGAGCTAGCGCCTTCCAGTAACGTGCAGCGCACTCTTAGAGCAGACTGCGACATTTTCGTCTGCTGTGTGCGCTACTTGTTTTGGTTTTCATATGAGAAGTTTGAAAGTGCAACACTCCAGCAAATAAATGCATTGCCTCATTGAACTGTTTGGGGAGGGAGGAATCCTGCAGATGAAGAAAGAGTAAGGAAAAAAACTTTAAAAAAAGAACTGTATTGGAAAAAAGCTTAACTTGACATTACTTTGCAGTCAGCTTTATGTATTGTTACAGCTGTTACAAAATTAAGAATAATTCAAATCCATTTATATAAAGCTTTGGGGCATAGAAGAGCAAGAGAAATGGCTCTTCTCCACCTTTTAAACTAGATTTGTTACAAGATGAAGAAAGATAAAATTTGCTCTAGTGTCTTATTCGATCTTAAGGAATGGAAAGGTATAGTAATTTCCAGCTGATATATCAATTTCATTGTTCGTATTTTAAAAACACCATTATCATTTAATCCTATTTTCAAAAAAACAGCTATCAGAATTTTCAATAAAACAAATAATAGAAAAGGAGATATCCTATGTGAAAGGAGGTGAAACTCTCAAATACAAGAATTGCAAAAAATCTGTTACAAATAGATTCACAGATTATTAGAAGATTGATTAGCTTAGCACAATGTAAAAAAAATGATATATTTAGAACAGAGGGCACAACTATGGTTAAATTCTTCCATTCCAGTGGTATTGGCCAGATGTTAAAATGCCATTAAAGTACAGCAGTTCTGCTGCTGATTACTTATTTCACGCTTGGGTCTGGCTTCACCCAAAATGATATGGAACTACTGATCAAGCATGCTTCAGCATAAAAGAGATTCAAAAAGGATTTTAGCCAAGACCAAAGCTGAAATTATAAGTGTAAGGTATAGAAGTTATTAATCAGTTTCTGTTAGAAACAACAAAGACTTGCCAGACTGACTAAGAAATTCACAAATGTTCCTCCCTCTTGGGCTGCAAATGAAGTTTTGGAAGATCTGCATATTTGTATTAACACAACTTGCAGTTTCCCTTTGAACTATGGACAGTGGAAGCAAATTATCTGGGATGCAAAGCCATTACACATTTTTCATGATTTTGTGTTCACATGGCAAATGAAGTCATTGGTCAGCCAAGGAGAAGTTCTCGCTCCATCCTGCACTCAGCATTACCTCGATTTTATAGGCCAGAATCCGTGCACGCGTCATACGCGACGCGGCCGCCGATGTGCTCCTTCTGCTCTGCCTGTTCTGAGCAACCCACTGCGCTCTGCAAGCACCATCCCAGGGGGGGTACACGTGAGCGAGCACTCCCATTCCATCCCACACTGCGCACTTTTTCTTAAGTTGTTAATTTTCAGTGGGGTCTGTGCAAACATTGGGGACCGACAGTGGAAAAGCAGATTTTTACCTTTTCTTTCTGCTGCTTAAGTGAGTCCTTGGTTCTTGCGGGGACTGTGATCCCCCGTCCCATGTCACCAGAATCCCTGATTCTTCAGCTTACAGCTGCTTTTACCAGAAGCTAGCTGGCAGAGATAATAGATGGCAAGAGGTATTCAAAGGTGGCTGTTTCTTGTAGGTCTGAAAAGTGTTTATCCTGTCTCTGAGTCACTAACTGTGAGTGCAAGCAAGGTTGTGGGGATACTGCTGAAATGTGGGAAATTATATTTTTATGCAGGCTGTTCCCTGGCTCAGCCAGGGACAAGGATAAAGCTACAACAAACAGCAATGCTGTTTGGTCTTTTACTGATGCTGTAGCTTTTAACTGAAGGCTCCTCGAAATCTTGTTTTCATGGCCATAAAAGTGCATATTTAAGCCACAACTATCTATATCGTCAAACAATCAGCAGTCTGTGGTTTCTTAGGGAGGAGTGTGCAGAATGCAAATGGTTCCGCTTGGCAGACGTTTAAGAAACTTTTCCCTTGCTGGAGTGCAGCAGCAGGACACGGATTAGGCAGGCACAGTGCAGAGGGGGTTTCCAGGTGTCGAGACCGGAGCCGTGCAAGGTCCCCCGGAGCGCGCCCAGCGGTGCCGAGGCCAACTCCCGTCCTGCCGCACCAACGCCGTCGCAGGGGACGAACAGGCATGGGAAAACAGCTCCAGTGCTGTCCTTGTTAAAGTCAATAACGTTTCCCTCCCTGAAATTGCTTTGCATTTTCCTGAAGGGTTCTTAAAATAGCCGTGACACAAAGTTTAAAGGAAAAACTGCTGGAATTGGGTCCCGCTGAGGACAAGGTAACAATATCACGGATGTGAGATGTGAGGTACCATTTCATTGTGTGATTCACAGCTCATCAATGCCAAGGCCTCTGGTGATAATATTTCCTTCTTCTAAGAATAGACCTTAAAAGTATTTTAAGAATTCTAGTTGTCATGCAATTAATGGCATAGCACTTTGTTCTGAGTAGAAAGGTTTGCTTGTTTTGAGCAGTAGCTGTATTTTGCATGTAAAAAAGGGGAATGGGGAATGTTTTATTGCCAGCACTTTTCCTTACAGGGGGATGAATCACTTACATTCTTGGCAACCAAGCTCAAATTCACAAGAATGCTCAGTTTGATCAACTTCCTTCAAAACACGAAGCTCAAAGTAAAGAAGAAGAAAAGAGAGAAAGAAACTTGGATGGGCTTGTATGCGGAAGACATTACGAGATGGACATCCAAGCAAGAAGACAATAAATCTAGTGTGCAAATTGTTTTGCCCAAAGCAAGCCACTAACTTGCTGTTAAAGGAGGGTCCAGACTAAATTAAGAGAAGAATACTGGAAGGAAAAAAACAAGGTGGAAAAGAGCCAGAGAAAAGAAAGAAAAGCCTTCTGATTTGGCATAAATGGGGGACGTTGTGTCAAAAATTAGTTTGTTTGCTAACAAAGCAATGTGAATTTTCAAGAAAAATTACCACCCGGCCCTTTGGAACAGAAGGCTGTGCCGAGACAGCCAAAAGAAACAAAATTTGAGAATATGGTTAATTTAGGCATGCAGCAACCGCCCGCTCTCAGGCTGCGGTTTCACATGGCAAGGCTGCGGGTTACACAGGTCATTTCTGGCGGYGGCGCGGGCTCAACCCGCGCCGGCCGCGGGCTGCTCCCCTCCTGCCCACTTCACGGGGCAGCGCCGGGATCTGCGCTGACGGCGCGCTGGCACCGCGAGGGCTCTCTTTTGCTATTTTTATTCTAGCGGGTTGTTTTCCAGCCTGATCGGTTCCCTGGGCCGGTTCAGCCGAGAGGCAGCCCCGTCACTGCGCGCCGTATGCAAGCGGCAGCGGAGGGGTCGGCTGGGCTGGGCGAGCACGGCCGACGCTGGCCTGAACATCCCTGCTGCCGCCGTGCCGCCCTCGCCGCCGTCGGCACCGCTCAGAGACACCCGTGCCCCGGCCGCTCGCTCCTGCTCGCAGGCAGTCAGCTGGCGCCTCCGGCCGGAGCGGCACAGTYGCTTGCTGGCTGGCGCGAAAAGAACCCAAACAGATCCCAATGCAATGTTATTTGCTGTGGAATTCCCCTTCGTGTAGGGCACGGGCCGTGTCACCACGTGGTCCCGCAAACAGCTGTGCTGGGGACGAAGACGGGACTGAGGAGCGGTGGGAGAAGCAGGGCAGCTACAGCTCCCCCAAATTAGAGGTGCAGCTCACTTGGTGCCTTTGGACTTGCCCCGGCTCTTTAGGCCGGTCCCCGGCACCCCGTGCTCACGGTGCAGGAGCGCGGTTGCAGCAGGGTGTAGCGCAGCACCATATCCGGACGTTCAGCATGATCAGCTTCCTGCGGCAGTGCAGGGCTGCTGTGTTTTACCCAGCGTGTCCCTCCAAAATATACGTTCACTTTGGTGAGTTGGATGGGGGAAAGAAAGATCGCTGGGGAAGAAAGAGAAGGTGGAGGCCCAGGAGGCTGGGCCAGGCCACAGAGGATGGCTGGGACTAGTCTGAAAGACGCTGCAGTAATGTCCGTGTCCGATATCTCAGGTATCCCACAGCTGCCGCTACATGTATGAAGCACCACAGTTTCAGTATGTCGCTGCCTCCATCGTGCTCTGCAGTGCCCGTGCAGAACATCCAGCACGTCCTCTCTGCTTCTGCAATCAGATCTGCTGCTTATGCATGGTAAATCCCATGCCTTGGGGATGCTTTGAGTGTACTGTGTATTCATCCAAGCAAGTGTGTCACATCCCTGGAGCAAGAGCAGTGCTTTCTCATCAGGTTTCCTGCACATATATTGTACAATAGGTCAGCACGTGTCCTGGGGATAGGTCTAGTTTTTCCAAATGTGGAGCCTTCCTATCCAAGGTACAGCACAATCCTTAAAAATCTGGGCAGGCTACATTTCTAGGAAGAAAAAGAAAATACCTAGAAAATCTGGACACAGGCCTCAAGCCAGAACCTCAAACACTACACAAAATGCTGGTCCAAGCTGCCACAGAGGAACACACGTAATCTTTAGCACTAGAGTTTTTAAGATGAAAAAAAAAAAGATAGTGAAGCGGGACAGACTAAACTAGATGCTTCCCAGCCTTACATTCCTGCTGTTCTCTGTCAGGAAAGACTGGTTCAACTCCCCTGGCATGAGAAACGGCAGCACAGTCTGTTCTCCACTCTGCAACCCGCTCTCTTTCACCAGCCTCTCTGCTGGGACCAGCACAAGCCTTGGACAGATGCTGCTCTCAGCCTARCAGGGCTGGGCACTATGGAAAGGGAGCCTTGCATGCCCTCGGTCTCCACGTTCACGCAGAAGAGAAACTGTGGTGGTGATGGCGGTCCCTCATAGTAACGCAGGGCAAGGCAGAAATGCGATGGAATGGTTTGTTTGGGGATTAAAATAGGCAGAACAAGAATCGGTTGTTGTTTTGGGGAAAAGGAAAGCAGTTGCTGTCAAAACATTTCACCGACTTGGCAAAAATGCCAAGCTGGCCCTGCTTGCGGCATACATGGACTTCAAAGGCCTTATCTTGAATAAGGAGTAGCAGGAGCCAGATCACTGCTTCCTGCATGTGTTCAGCTGGGGTTACGCGACGCACCGCTATGCCAGAGGGTGGGTTTTCCTCCTGATGCTGGCCAGGTTCCTGTCACCTCTGCCTTTGGTTTTGTGGGCCCAAATTTGCTTCAGCTGCTGCGCCCAGCAGGAGCTCGGTCCTGACCCAGCCGCAGGAAGAGCGGCTCYGAGGCACGCAGCCAGCGGCTTCAGGAGCACCGATCTGCAGCAGGAACGCTCCGACACAACCGGCCGAGGGCGAGCGGCTGCTCAGGAGGGCGGGTGGCTTGCAGACAGGATGCAGGCTGAATAAGCCACCGTTCCTGGAGAGGGTGGTCCCCACCATTCCTGGAGAGGGTGGTCCCCAAAGGTCACGGCTGCCTTCAATGGTGTGGCAGCGGGAGAGGAAGCTGCCTCAGAGGGCGCTTTCATAATGTTTGGACTATGAATAAATTCAGCCCCTTGTGCTCTGGGTTCCCAAGTGTTAGTCATCAAAAATGTGAATAGGAGCRTTAGGTTAGGAGGAGAACAATTCTCCAGCTGAACTTCCATTCCCAGCTGAAGCGGGTTCCTCCCCCGCCCTGCTCTGATTTCAGACAAAGAGCTTTGCATCCCATGGACCAYGGCCCTCRGCTGCTTATAGGGAACATAACCCGRGGAACGTGTACAGGGAACACCTGCGTGTTACATACGTAGGTAATACAAACTTGGGCAGGGTGGACAGGCAATGACCAGAGGCCTGATGTCAGTGTAGATCATTCTGGTTAACTTCTGCTTTCATAGTAAACATTTAAATAGAAGTACAACCTTCATAAACGTACTTGATATTCACTCACTGACTCAGGTTTTGGATATAATTAGGTATAACCTTATGGGCCAAGGCTGAACTATACTTTGTGCAGGTGCTTAGTGATGAAAAGCTGGGAGTCGAAGAGCAGGGTAGGTGGTGCATGGGCTTAACATGCTGTGGTCCCCTGGGAGCTCTCTTAGTTCAGGACAGAAGTCACCATTATCCTGGTCAATGATGTGTTAATTTAGTGGAAGGAGGTCCAGGGGCCTTTGAAGCTGTCACAACAATAAATTCAGAAAAGCAATGGAGATTTTTCATCCTTTAAGAGACAAAGAGTTTTCTGGGAATATTTGTCCCTTAAGGCTTCCGAAAGTGAGGGGACAGACAGGGTCACCCATTCTACTCCCATATGTCTGAGTCGGCAGTTTGCCCAGACCATTACCATCTTTTCAGTTCTTGCAGGAGATCTTATCTGAAATCTTAATTGAGGCACATTTAGGCTATCCAAAGCAGTTTTCACATTGCTCAAGCTCAAGTCATTGAAATGTCTTAATTAACGAGCAAACACAGTCTGTCGCTTCCCTCCGTGACGCACAGAAATCTGTCTGCTTCCTCCCGGAGTACAGTACAGCATGTCTAAGCCACTGGCTACTATAATTACGATGGGATAAGCATTTATATGGCACTATAAAGGTGAACTAGGTGCTTTGTGAATACAAAAGCATTAACCTCATTCCCAAAGAATTCAGAGTCAAAATGGTCAAGAAAAAGCATGAGGCAGTTGTCCCAAGGGAAAAACTGGATGCTGCAGAGACCAAGAGTCGCCAGAGCAGCAGGCCTGAGGGCYGGGCATGCGGAGGGAGGCTTCTGGGGCTGAACGAACCCGGCGCTGAATGACTTGCTGGCACTGGGAAATGCTGCGTCTCTTATCTCGTCTGCCGTGGACCTTAGAGAGGAGCTTTAGGAGTCACTCCGTTGATCTCTGCGTGAGTTCTTCCCACCTGTAAAATTGATACTACTTCACTGTATTCACGTGCAGCCACCAAAATAAAGGCAGGCGGCAGAAAAGAGGCTGGGAGGAGACAAGAGGTATTGTGGCGAGGGAGCGCTGGGAGGCACACAGGAAGCAGGACGGGGGAATGGGAAAAATGAGAGAAAACCACTGAAGAGGCCAGAGCTCCTTGTGAGTGAGGAGGCAGGGAGCCAAGGAAAAGATTAAGAAACAAGATGGTATCCTTAAAGTGTGAGGGAGAAGAATGAAGATTAACAACCTTTTGGTTAGGCTATAGGGAGTAGAGAAGAGCCTGGAGAGTATCTCCGAATAAATCACAGCACCTGAAGCAAGCAATGGCCAGAGTGTAGAGCAGAATTGTAGTCATGGTGATAGAAAAGCAAAGGGAACTTCAAGAAGAAGAAGGAGATACCGAGACAAACTAAAAGCTTCAGATTAGGCCTTTTATGAGAGGCTAGTTATATGAAATAAAATGAAAGAAAAGTGAGAGTCAAGAATGAGAATAATGCAGCCATCAGAAAAGGAAAAAACCTCACCCCAAAACAGAAAAAAGATAGTGGAAGCACTAAAAGCAGATTTAGAGAGAACTGATATTTTTATATTGAAAAAGAAATCAAGTTGTGGCAGAATTAATATGTAATAGCAACAAGGATTTCAGGAAAAGAAATAAAAAGAACAGGGACGTGAAACTGGACAGACATGAGGCAGAAAAGAGAACCACTTCCCCACAAGAAAGGCAGAGGCGACACTGATGGGGGCCTTGGGTGACTCCGACGGCTGCAGGCGCGCGGAGCGAGGCGCCCGGCTCCACGCGTGCCCCTTGGCACGCTGGCAGCACGAGGCATCACCCTGACGCGGCCGACGCACTCCGCGCGGGGCACAGCGGTAACCGTGAAATTCCCAGTGCCAATAAAGTACTCGCTGCACACAAACGCATTCCTCGCTTGGATTTTACAACATTTCACAAGGCTTCCTAAAAAAGCAGCTTTAAAACTTGCACGCCCCTATTGCTATGTACCCAGCGGAGAGTTGCACAGATCTGGTGGGCACAGAAGGTCAGGCTATATCCTGAGCCTGCCCTGTTGCTACGTGCAGACCCAGCATTTGGCGTTGCAGGGAAAGTTAAGGCATTCAGAGCTATATGTGGTTATTTGAGAAGGGGAAAATACARGCAAGAGCAATTAGACCGACCGATTTCCCTAGGCTAGAGGGAGTTCAAAGCAGCAGGGAGAGTAACTGTAAGTAAATTACAGTACCTGAAGCAAGAAATGGCCACGTTATAGAGAAAATTTGTAGTCATGGTGATAGAAAAGCCAAGGCAACTTGTGGTGTTTTTCATGCTGTCACAAGATGCTGCTTGAAAACAATTTGCTGTGATTTGTGTGTCCCTCTTCACTTTGATTCACATTACAATAATATTACTATTTACGTGTTTATGATATTTCAAGATTTATAGGAGGCCTTACTCATTTAARTTACAGAGTGTGATAATTGGTGATTCTCATTAATAACCAAATTCTGTATTTTATTTAATTATTTGCAAATCACTTATCCACCCTGCAGTTTTAGTGACTGATGATGAATAAGTCACCCCTGATATTCAAAGMTCTTTTTTCTTTAATCATGGAAATTAGCTTCTATGACCATAGACACAGTATGCAAAGGTAACGTACAGCAGAGACTGAAGGATAATAGCCAAAAATTGAATGTCCAGAACTGCAGTGGACCTCTTTAGACAAGCAAGTGAGTATTCCTGAAGTGAGCTAAAAACAGTGGCTGCGTGGGAAGAAAGTTCAAAATAGAGGTAGGTTGAAAGACTGTGTRGAAGACCAGGAGGCAAGCGGTGATAATGATAGTCATCAAACGGRAACATGGGGTTGTGAAGCATTTTTAGAGTGAAAAGCCTTTCCGTTTGGATACTGTTTTCATATTCACATKGTTCTGTGATGATATCCTAGTACAGCAATATGGACAGCTTGGGGTTTTCACTCTCTTAGGCAGGGGGTGCTCAGAATTTCCCTCCCCCCTCCCCAGCAGCTTTTCAGGGGCTGTAAACCTGAACCTGATTTCCTTAAAACCTTTAGCTTTAAAATGGAGGTTTGATGCATGTGGATGACAAGTCCCGACAAGCAATTTTCTGTTTCTATTGGKAAGGCCAGGCCATGGCAATAGTTACCCTTTCCTTCCATCCTCGTTGAGATTATACTAACTGATCTGTAGGAGTCAAGCCAAGTTATTTTATTCCTTCAAGTCACTCATCTCGTAGACAAYAGCAAATACTTCTTTTTCAGTTTTCCAGTGTCCTTCTTTGCTGATAAAAGTATGCARACAAATGCAAAGCACACAAGGTCTCAGCTCCCGAGTACACAGAGGTGTGACTGTAGTTTTTCTCTACTCAGTATCTTTCTCTGTCCCTGTACAAAATATGTAAGGTTTGTTGACTGGAGCTTCTTGTTCTGCCTTGAGATGCCCTGAATTGCATGTTATCCCTCTTACCTCCTGCAGGCAACTTGAACCACGGAGGCTGCCCCTCACGACTGCACCACGCTCCTGCTCAGCTGCAGAAAGGTGGTGGCTGCGGGTCAGGCCAGCAGGAGCTCGGAGATCTTGTTATGTCCACAGGYGGACCTTGAACTGGGCAGTGCTGCAACCCCACCGCGCACCGTGGGCCAGCGGCTGCAGCGCTGCCCTGCTGCATGTCCCTGCTCGCCAACGGTGTCTTGCAGACGTGACGGGTAAGGCTGCTACGCCAGCATCAGGCCAACTCAGTTGGCACAATCACCCAAAAAGCCAGTTGTAAAAAGCAAGGGAAATGAGACAAGGGATTAGGCTTACAGCACAACTGGAAAACTACTGTGCATTGAAGAGAGTCTAAGGAGTGAGGATCTGAATTTCTGCAAATTATCTCAGAAAAGGACTAAGTCTTGCAGGTTTCCATGAGAAGTCTGTGTCCGGGCAACAGCCTAGAACCAAGGAGACTGAGCATTCCTGCTGACTCATCACGTTCTGCAGATTCCTCCCTCCCCCCCCGGTCAGTATGGATCGCTGGATCACAGTTCAGGAGATGATGAGATTTCTGGTCCTGGCTTTGCCGTTGAATTGCTGGGTTTCTTGTGCATAGTCATGTAACCTAGCTGTGTTTCTCCTTTCACCTTCTATCCGTCTTATCTGTGGAGATGTAATCTCTGATTTGAAGAGGTKGTCTCTTACTCTAAGTTTTTCAAGAGCAATTGGAGCCTACAAGTGTACCGTCAAATACAAGATTAACTGATACCTGATCCACATTTGTCTGGAGCGTTCTCATTTAGTGGCTGTTCTACATGTGGGGCTGCCTTGCACTAGCCTGAACTCCTTCTTTCGAAACAGTTTTAATTTCGGTTACTTCAACAACCTATCTCCACCTTCTTTGATACAAAAGGAGACATTTAAAAACCAAAGTACAAATGGATTTTTTTAAAAGCACATTTATGGCTTCTGTCCCTGTTCCTATTGTTGTCTTATTCATTATATACAGAATATATGAATATATGTAGTTCAATCTCTCTTATAGTTTTCATTTTCTGCTTTATATTGGCTCATCCTTTTTTCACTGTGCATTTCTGATGTCAGTCTGTGGTCTGTCTAGTTCTCTTCCTATGCACTGCATATGTGTCTTTTTCTTATCCCTGATTGTACTTCCTTGTCCATCTGTACTACTATTTTTATTGTCTATGAACACACATTAATAGTACTTTTGAACACATGTCAGTGCCTATTTTTCTATCCCATCTATTCCTTTACTTTGTTCCATGTCCAGTTTTCTTTCAGAATTTAATTAGTTGAAATTCTCTGCTGGGTTTTWCTTCCTCTTTTGAGCTGATTTAGTTAAAATAACAAGGCTTACAGGGAAAGATCCAAATCTTGTTGAAAGATCTGCTCCAAAGGTCATTACCATGGTCTTAATTTTTTGATAATCTTCCAACTACAGTTCCTTGCTTTTACAGACTCTGGGAGATCCAATAACATCTTAGAATGGGAATGGTTTCCTTTGAGTCCCACATTTAATCTAAAATGCATAGTATGTTAGGAACACAAAATGTGTCCAAATGATATCTAATCTGACACTTTCTTGTAGAATGTCCTTTTCTGAAGCCTTTTTCCTTGTATTACTTTTGATAAGGCAGCCTATTAAAAGTGCTAACTTCTGACTCAATTCTACCCTTTTGTTAAGAGAGAATCATTTATATGTTTCTAAGCTGAGGTAGTKGTAGCCTATCTAGTTTTATTTTCTAGGGATCCTGGACTGAGAGTCCTCTCTGTCAAAAATCTTTCTGAAACGATCTAGCTCTTCACTCTGAGCAGGGTTAGGAATAATTGTGTTAAAATGCCTGTGACTCAGTCTAGTCTGCAACCAAATGGATGTGGGTTTCTAAGTAACCCTGAGGCTGTGTGTTGTGTGCATCCTCGCTTACTGTGCCTGCTGCGTCTGTACAACATTTTGCCAGCAATCTCCCTAYTGGCAGACTTCTGTTAGGTCTCTCTGGGGTGAGATGTCTAATAGGTACTTTTGGGGGGACGTGACATTCAAGCAGGTAAATAACTGAAAGTATCCATTTTTAGGAAAGTTTTCTTCACAACTATTTTAGGCTTCCTTTGAGTAGATTACAGTCTCTGTCACATGAGTCATCTTTGTCTCTTCTCCCAAAGCCTTATCGCAAAAATCTCAGAATTCCCCTACACATAATAGTAATGAGCTATTCAATGGATAAAGCACGTGTCATTTTATACTGATACAGTAAATTATTTCTGTATTACCTCCAAATATGCTAACTTATATCACTATTGTATGAGATAAAATGGCCTGAGATAAAATTGCAACGCTTAGCAGTGGCATAGTATCTTGACATTGTAATGGGAGTTTACATATAGTAAGCCAGCCACACTATGTCCTGCAAAGCAAAACTGAAAACCAAAGCTAGTTTAAGCAATTGTCAGAGGATACCCCATGAAGTTGCCCCAGAGCCAGTGTAACTGTTTAAGAATCTCGCTTTCCAACTTGTACTTTGAAAAGCCGAGGTAGCCCAGTTCAATGAGACACTACCTTCCCTGCTTCACAGATTTCAGACTTCCTATAAAACTACTATATCACAGGAAACAGGAGATTTCTTCCCCTACACTCAATTGCTAATAACAGAATACAGCACAACACTGGATTCAAGYTGATAATTGAAACACTGAAAATGTCCTTTTCTTGATAAACTCACTTGAGAGTATGTGTAGTTTATTACAAAGACAGTAAAATAAATTCCTTAGTAACCAACAGTTTTTAGATTGATAAGTGAGTGAAAATGCAAATTTTGCTAGATATTTAAAAAGTAATATTTTTCTTCTAGTGGGTAGAGCTACACAGGACTTTAATACCAGGCCTTCTAAACAGGACAGTAAATTGTCAGAGAAATGAGCACAGCTTTCTTTTAAATTAATGCTAAGCTATGCCACTAAACTATGACGCTAGGTTTTAAGGCATCGATTTGAAATAATGATAGCTCATAGAGAAAGCTCACCATYCACCAATTTCCTAGTCCTCCCAAACATGGGAATCATTCCCCTTTCCTTACAGACAGGGAAACTGAGGTGCCGAAGTTAAGTGGTTTGCTGTCAGTSCCAGAGTGTGACATTCAGTGGAGGAAAGCTGAGCTATGTTACCTTCGGCTCAAAGGGCCTGGCTACCGCTCCCTCCCCCAGCCATCGATGTGAAACGCTTTGGCGAAGTATTGTCCATCTGAAGCCTTGGATGGCTCCGTAACGCTGTGTCTCTATACGGCTGCAAAATGATCTGAAATCCTTTCACTCGTGTTTGTACGTATGCGTGTCGGGGTTGTGGGRAGAGGGGGAAGTACGTAGCCTTCACAGGCTATGCGCATGGCTCGTTCTTCTCCACAAGCTCTCTGGTGCTCCTTCCCCATCCCTACTACCCCAGGAGCATCTGAATCCCAAGCTCCCACCTCTGTATTAGGGACTCTGTGCATTCCTTCATACTTTCTTCTCCAGAATATCAGAGAAGAAAAGTGCCTCGTTTGTTCCCTCAGGAAGACGGTTCTTCACAGCTCCCTCATTTTCCTCAGCTCTTTGCTTCTCCATGTAGGCACTTTATGTAGCTAGCTTTGTCCTCTCCCGTTCCAAAGTCCCTCATTTTCTGCCCCAAGCCRAAGGTTTGATTGTGCTCCCGTTCCTCCCGCACCTTTTCTTTCTGTCTGGAAGATGAATCTTTCTGGGAGTCTGTGGCAGAAAGGATAAAGCTGTGATGGGGATACTGTTTTGCTGGAAGCTGGTGACAGCTGCTGTGCCCGGCCTTTGATGAACAAATAATTACAGACCAGATTGGTGATTGCTGCATGCCCCCATCAGTTGCCAGGACTTCATGTGTCCTCCATTTCCTCCTTCTCATCTTCTCCAGGATCAGAGGGGTTGCTGCCCCTGAAAATGCCTAAAAAGAGTTCCTAAAATTTTGGAATTAATTCGATGTGGTGCCCAAAGCACTTGGCACTGTAACTGAACAAAGAAGTGACAGCAAGTCAATGGTAGGGCCTTGAAAACTTGGCCAGTTCCTTCACAAACAGTGCAACTGGCTCACGTTGGTGAAATACCATACAAAATCACAATGTTCCTCCAGCCTCTCGGGCACTGCTTGGGCTCTTGCTGAAGTTAATGATTGACAAGAAGTGTGCGGCTGGGGGCAGAGTACATACGAACTTGGGTCCTTGGGAAACCCAACATTTTTGACATCCTGAGTGAGGACTGTAAGCGCAGTCTGAGCCTCCAAAATGTCTTTCCCAGTACAGTGAGTCTGGGTTTGTGTTTTATCTGCAAAGTGGAGTAAATTTCAAAGTCAGATTTGTCCTATTGCATCAACTTTGTGCTGAAATCAAAGGTATTTCTAAAGTAYCAGCTCTTACATTTTCTACGCCTTTATCATCAAAACAGAATATCATGATGGATCTCATAGAAATAGTCCTGATACAAAAGGTATACCTAAATCACAGTTAGAATTCAGTTATTATTTATGTTTTCGTTCATCCAATTACTGAACCATTGAGCCTGACTTTGACTGCCATGAATGTCAGTTTACATCACTGTTAAACACATGTTACATTTGCACACCTGGGTTAGGTTTCCTCTATTCCATTGGAATAATGAGAATCAGAACAACTGTTTTTAATTGGTTTTGTATTGGAGATTTGGGAAGAATAGCTCTCCAGAATCAGCAAGCAAAATAGGTTTGTTTAAAACAAATATGTTGCATTGTTTACCTATGTCTTCTTTCCTTGGACATCATCTATTTTTATCACAGTGGTTTATTCTAGACATGTTCTTGTAGTGAAGGATGTTCAGTCTGCAAAACGATGTTTGTGTGTGTATGCCTGTGTTTGTGTGTTCATATACAACTATGTTYACATGTTCAAAATTCTTTTATGTCTGTGTGTCTTTTCTCTTTGAAAAAGACAGGCAGAGAATTAGAGTTTACAGGTGATATTCTTGCTTTATCTTTCTTTTTCATGTTTTCTGAATGAGTTCAAAGTAGTTTATTGGCTCCTAGTAGTGTGTAAAGAAAAAGTTCATCCACCCACATCACAATTATTTGGTTGCTAGGAATATTTTTAGCAGCATGATTTGGTAATTGGTTCCAAATATAATAGTTTAGAAAGAGTCACGCTGTGGCCCAGCTAATGGTGATACAAGAATATGGGGAGGGGACAAAGCTACTCACTGCATTAGATGTGAGGGGATGAAAGTGAGTTGCACAGAGCTCCTGCTTCCCTTGCTATCTCAGGTGGGTGGAAAGAGAAGGAACATAAAACCCTGGAGCCTTGGTCCCTCCCACTGTACCCACGCAGCAGGGCAGACAGCTGCTCTGGCAAGTCAAGAGGTGAATGCTATAATCATCATAGATCCAGCAGAGTCACTCACTTAAGCAAAGCCATGGATAAAACACCGCCGCTTACTCATGGCAGATCATTATCTYGTGGTCTAGTCTGCAAATGGATTTGCTCATACAGACAAATGGCATTGTTCTTTTTATGCAACATCTTTCCTTACGGCAATATCGTACTGTGTAGAAGATAGTCGAGAGGAAAGACTTGAACGATACAYAGTAATCTTCATATACTTACAGAGATCAAGTCACATCTTAATGGAGAAGTTGCATCAAGCTACAACCCAGCTGAATTCCATTCCTCTAGTATTTTTGAGGAAGATGATTTCTAACAGTTTGGTTTTCTCAAAGCTAAAAGTGGAAACAGCCTGAGGAGGCTGCTAGTCTGTGGTGGACCAGCCCAATATKGGTACTTTTTCTGGAGAGCAGATACAAGCCTTCTCTCTTGTACCTGCAGTTCTGCTGCCTGGATCCAGACCAAGTAGCTCTGTGCAAACGCATGGGAAGTGGAAAGTGCATCTGGCTGGATCCAGAAGGGGAAAACAGTCCAGTTATGTTTCATTTCCAGATGGACTGGTATGAAAAAGGAAAGCAAACAGGTTTGCAGGAGAAAAACAAAAGATCTCATTTACCTAGATTTAATAATGCAGATGACAGCCACATCTTAAGAAAGGACACAATAAGCATTTTTTATMTTGACGCTGTTCCTTTAAGCTGGCCTGAACTTTATTGGGAAAAGGTCTCAAGCCATTGAGCAATCCCTGGTTTGGGCAATCACACTGCTATGCTTCATCAGTTAAGTAGAGCAGTAATTCAGAAAATGAAGCCATGCTGCATGTGTTGTATCATTTAAAATTTACTTCAGTTTTGCAGGTATTTGAACACTGCAAAATGAACCACTTYGCCCTACAATAGTCTGTCAACACTGGAATCTGCTCTAAACCTAACAGGTTTCTTTAGCTCCCTAGAGTTGGAGGTTTCCTTCCTCCTCCCCCTGCAACATATTCCAGTCAATGACACTATTGAAATTCTGACAGTAATTTATATACAGTAAGTGGCTGACCTCAGATGAGACACTGAACAATTCCTGTGCACCAAGCTACATTTTTCTCATGAAATAMAGCAGTTTATTTGCAGTCATTTACCGTTAATCCCCCTCTCCTCCCAGACTAGCATCATTTATAAGCACTATTGACAGTCTGCAGGATGGAAATTAAAGGRGGGGGGAAAGATGATAAATAAGCTTAAAGGAATACTCTTACATAGGACTGTAGATGARTAACATTACTCACAAAAATAGTCCCCTGGGCTTTGAAGAGGCTGTAAATATAGCTCCCATCCTAGAAAGAGTTATGCGCAGACTTTCTTTATGCGTGCTCTCAGTCCTGCTCAAGACAAATCACATGATTAAAGATGACCATGTGTCTTAAGCCTTTGCAGAACTGACATTTTCCCTCACACTATCAAAAACTTTCTCTGATAGAGGGAGATCAGACACAGAGCTCCTACTCACAGCTTTGTAACAGAATTTCCAGAATTTTAAAGTTTCATTTCAGGACTGCAGGCTTCTTCCATGTTAATGATCTGAAGATACATATATGTATTTACTTTCTTATTGCTCTTAATTTGTATTTATATTCTATTTGTTGCTAGTGTCCATGTCTGTGCCACTGAGGGGGCAAAAGAAACCTCCTGCCCAGATGAAAACATTGCTACATTATGAAGGGGGGGAGCGATCCCTGGTTGATAATCAGCCTTTATTAGGGACCAAAGAGAGCTCTAACATCAAAATACTCCTGCTTTTCATGAAAGAACAGGCTTAAATCCAGGCTGCTCCATCTGTAACGAGGTCACACGCAAGCTTTGCATCAAAAACCTGCTTTAAAGCTTGGGTCTGAATTTTTGATCGAGAAACAAGTTCCCTGGTCATCCCACTGTAATTGCTCTGGCAGCTTGCATTACCCTTGTGTTCTCATGGTGACAAAAATAAATAGCTAAGCAGGAATAAACTACTCCCCCCCAAAAAAAAAAATCCAGGAAAAAGCCCCAAACAGGCTGATTTAGAACTAAACTAACAACAACAACAAAAGTGGCAGGAATGTGTGAGGAATAACAGCAGTGTTAATTCCTATTCTAAAGCTCTCTGCTAAAACGAGCCTTGGGGGTCCTGCCAGCCGGCGGGTCCTGCCAGCCGCGGTGCCCCAGMACCGGGCCGCCCGCCTCAGCCCGCTCCTTCACGCAGCCTTCGTTAACGGCCGCAGAGAGCTGCCCCGCGCCATTCCCACCCCCGAGGCSCCTCGCGCCGCTGAGGCGGTTGGGGCAAGGCAGCGGGGAGAAGATGGCGGGAGGGGGCTGCTGGGGTGGGCGGG